>NC_056756.1:47146405-47446405 GCF_018687715.1 Carya illinoinensis
TAGTGGCCATCTGGACCAAGAAGGGTACAAAACTCATCAAGGATGTATTGCTGGTTCCATCCCTTGATCAAAACCTATTGAGTATAGGCCAAATGATGGAAAATGGTTACTCCTTGTGCTTTGAAAATAATATGTGCAGAATTTATGATGAGAAGAATAAGGTGGAGCTAGCTGAAATAAAAATGGGGAGAAGTAGGAATTTTCCCATTCAATAGAACTTTCCTAAGCCTATGGTTCCAACTGTGGATGAGACAATGTTATGGCACCAAAGATTTGGGCATTACAATCTCAATTCTTTGAGATTATTGCATCAAAAGGAGATAATGAAGGATCTACCTCTCTTAGAAAAAGAGACACCAGTTTGTGAAGGGTGCTTGGTTGGAAAACATCACAAACTTCCATTTCCATCAGAAAGCAGCTGAAGAGCCAAGGAAAAACTGCAACTGGTTCACACTGATGTGTGTGGTCCAATGAGAACTTTAACTCACAATCAAAGCAAATACTTTATTCTCTTCATAGATGATTTTACTAGAATGATGTGGGTTTATTTCTTTCATGAAAATCTGAAGTTTTTGGAGTTTTCAAGAAGTTTAAACTACTGGTTGAAAAGCAGTCAGGCCATAAAATCAAATCTTTAAGGAGTGATAGAGGTAGTGAATATAACACCAAAGAATTTGAAAAATTTTGTGAAGCTGAGGGGATTGAGCATCAATTATCAGTGGCCTATTCTCCACAACAGAATGGAGTGTCCGAGAGAAAGAATAGGACAGTCATGGAAATGGCTAGAAGTATGTTGCATGAGAAGAAACTACCCAAGGAATTTTGGGGTGAAGCAGTAAACACTGCTGTGTTTTTACTGAATAGATTACCAACTAAAGCTGTGGAGAAACAGACTCCTTATGAAGCTTGGAGTGGAATAAAACCCTCTGCAAGTTTCTTAAGGGTGTTTGGGTGTATATGTTATGTTCATGTTCCATCTCAGAAAAGAACCAAACTTGAAGAGAAGGCTGAAACAGGTGTATTTGTGGGTTATAGTTCAGTTTCAAAGGGTTTTTGAATTTTTAATTTGGAAACTAGAAAGCTGGTTGTGAGTAGAGATGTGAGGTTTAATGAGAATGCTTCTTGGGATTGGGAAGCTGAGAAGGTTGTTCAACCAAGAGTTGAGATATCAGTTCAACCATCAATTGAGATGGAAGAAGAAGAAGCTAAAGTTGAAACAAGTGATATTCAGCAAATTCATACAAAAAGTCCCATTGCTACTCAAGTATTCTTTGATGATAGTGAAGAAGAGTCAACTCCTGAATCTCCAATAAGAAGAACAAGACTTCTTAGTGTAGTATATGAGCATTGTAATTATGCTGCACTTGAACCCAATAGCTTTGCAGCAGCTTCAAATGAGGAAGTTTGGCAGAAAGCTATGAGGGAAGACATTAGGATGATAGAGAAGAATGAAACTTGGGAGTTGGTTTCTTTACCAACAAATAAAGAAGTTATTGGAGTAAAATGGATTTATAAGACTAAATTAAATCCGGATGGCTCTATCTTGAAGCATAAAGCAAGGTTGGTTGTCAAGGGGTATGTGCAGCAATATGGAATAGATTATAATGAAACTTTTGCTCCTGTTGCAAGGATGGATACCATTAGAGCCTTAGTCTCACTTGCTGCTCAAAAGGGCTGGAAAGTATTACAACTAGATGTGAAATTAGCATTCCTAAATGGAGTGTTGGAAGAAGAGGTTTATGTGGATCTACCCAAGGGGTTTGAAAAGGAAGAAGGTAAAGTTTATAAACTGAAAAAGGCTTTGTATGGATTAAAACAAGCACCAAGGGCCTGGTATGGGAGAATTGATTAATATTTCTCTGAGCAAGGCTTCAAGAGGAGCAAAAGTGAGCCTACTTTGTATGTAAAATCTCAAAACAGAAATGACTTGATTATAGTATCTCTTTATGTGGATAATCTGATTTTTACAGGAAGTAATGTTGGAATGATTGAAAAATTTAAAAGGCATATGATGGCAAGTTTTGAGATGAGTGACTTAGGAAATATGCATTATTTCCTAGGCATGGAAGTGAGTCAAGAGGCTGAAGGAATTTTCTATTCTCAGAGGAAGTATACTGAAGATCTTTTAAGAAGATTCAACATGGCAGGTTGTAAATCAGTGGCTACTCCATTAATTCCTAATGAGAAATTGAAGAAGGATGATGGTGGAAAGAAAGTGGATGTATTGATCTATAGAAGTCTTGTGGGAAGCTTATTGTATCTGTGTAACACCAGACCTGATATATTGTATGCCACTAGTTTACTTTCAAGATTCATGCAATGTCCAAGCCAAATTCATCTTGGAACAGCTAAGAGAGTTATGAGATACCTGCAGGGAACTATCAGCTTTGGTATTTGGTATAAGAAAACTTCAAATACAAAGCTGGTGGGATTTACAGATAGTGATTGGGCAAGTTCTTGTGATGATCTAAGAAGCACTTCAGGTTACTGTTTCAGTGTAGGATCCGCTATGTTTTATTGGAGTTCAAAAAAGCAAGGCAATGTGGCACAATCAACTGCTGAAGCCAAGTATGTGGCAGCTGCAAATTGTACAAACCAAGCCATTTGGTTGAGAAGAATACTTGAAGATATGGGGGAGAAACAGTTGGGCTCTATTAAAATTTTTTGTGATAATAAATCAGCAATAGCAATTGCCAAAAATCCAGTCTAGCATTGTAGAACTAAACATATTGCAATCAAATATCATTTTTTGCGTGAAGTTGAATCAAATGGTGAAATTGCTTTGAAGTTTTGTAGATCTGAAGAGCAACTTGCTGATATATTTACAAAAGCACTCTCAAGAGACAAGTTTCAGTTTCTCAGGTCACAGCTTGGTGTAACTGGAAATCACATCAAGGAGGAGTATTAAAGATCAGTTAGTGTGATGTTTATTTCCTAAGAACTTTTCATTTATGTTTTACTATATGAAGCTTTTCTATTATTAGCTTGTGTTTGGAAGTTGTATCTCTGCTTTTAATGAAATTTGTGAGCCTCTATGTAAGCATATATATCAGACTAATGAGAAATGAAAGGGTAGAACAATCAGAATCAATCTTCACATTGGAGATTGAAGTTTCTCTCAAAATACTCTGTTTTTTTTTTTCTCTGTTTTGCCTCTTTGGTTAAAACTAACAGATTCTCGTTCTATTCTGATGAAGTAAACATGAGATTAGCGAAAGATCATCTATTATATGCTAAGCTTGCAAAATTGTTAAGAATTTGAGTAAAGAGTTGGTAATTGTATAGAAGATGATACCGTTGTGTTTGGGGAAGCACGGAATTTCTAACTCGGTATTAATATTTATTGATCTACATTTTCTGCAGGCTGGTCTGGACCAGTTTAAATAAAGGATATCGTCACCATTATATACAATCTGAGCTGGAATTGATCTAACACTATACATCTTTCTACAAGGTAGTGTGGGCAACTCATTGATGTCTGAATAATTATTCAAGGCATAAACTTGGTGGCTATATCTAGGGTCATTAAGACAAGAAATCATAGGATAATCACTGTGTTCTTCTCCTTTGGTGGCTATGCGCTATGCTCTCTCTCTCTCTCTCAGAAATTAGAATGACGAGAGGTGTGCCCCTTTCTGCAGGACTTGTGGCCCTTATCGTTCTAGTTGTGCGCTAGTTCTTCATCAAACTTGCAGTGCCAAGGATACAAATCGGCACAGTGTTCCTTCTTCCTGCGGCAATATCCCCAACATTAGCTCTCCATTTCGATTGGAACACGATCCTCCAACTGCGGCAACCCAAGATATATCCTGTCATGTCAGGACAACCAAACTGTGTTATATTTATTGTCCGTAGAACACTACGTACAGGAAATCAATTACACTTCCCAAACAATCCGAGTTGTAGACACAGGTATTCAGAAGGATAACAACTCCTACATCCCTTCTGAATATTTATGGAATTATACTCCATATTATCGGAAGTGGGGAATCAGAGAAACCATGGTTTTGTTGAACTGTGAAAAGCGAGTGAATTCCCCAGGGTATCTGAACACATCTACTTGCTTTGGCAATAGAGCGTATGCTTCCAACTCATCTTCATCCCAGCCTGAGGCCGGGTTTAGATATGTGATATATAGCCAGATGAACGCAGGGGATGTGGAGGACTTGTGCCAAGTAGAGCATATATTCCAGACATCGTGGTCAGTCCGCAATCTGGTACCAGAAGACCCGAGTAGAATTTCTTGCACAGACTTACACAACCTATTGCTATACGGTTTTGAGCTTTCTTGGATGACCCCTACAGATTGTGGAAAGTGCGGCATCTTCGAGTTCAGCGAACAACGTCGCTTTCGCTGAAAAAGCCATGCGGGTTTGAGTAAACACTGCAGGATCCGATTTCTTATCAAGTAAACGATGAATGCTACTTTAAGAAATTTCTTTATGCATGTATACCCCACAATCCCCGCAACCCCCACCCCACCCACCCCCCCCTCCTCCTTCTTTTAATATATAGGAATGTTTCCAACCGCTAACATTATTTATCTTTTGTTTGTCAAACCAGGAATCCTTGGAATACCATTTTGGGTTTACAATGGTGAGGTAAATTTTTATCTCAAAATTGATCACAATGAAAAGCTTGGATGAATTGTTGTGATGATATTGATGGTCAATTGATTTTAGTCGATAATTCCAACCGCTAACTTTTATTCTTTCTTTGGCGAACCAGCTTTACGTGGCAAACTGGGTCATTTATACAGCGGTGTGGTTAATTTCTCTCTCCAAAAGTTGCTGGAATGAGTTGTATTAAATAGGACATACTATGTAAAATATTTCATTAAATGAATGAATGTGAAGTCAAGATTCAAGATTAAGATTTCTACTTTAATACCATGCAAAATCATCAATTATTCCAAAAGTTGAAATGAATAATTAGAATTAGATTTAATCATTTATATTTGTCTTAACAGATACAAGAGTTAGGCTTTGTTTCGAAGGTAGATTGTTTGTTACGCTAATTGTTGGCCATATATGAAATTATTTAAAGTACCTTAATTTTCTTTTATTTTTCATGGATTTTAATTTATGTATATACTTTTTTTTTTTTTTAAACTATTGTAGCTATTGAATGTAAAGTAAGGCAGACAAACTGCGGTAAGATCATCTAACTCTGTTTTTTTTTTTTTCTCTGTTAATAGTTCAAAACAGTTACTACTAAAAACCATGCTTCACTGATCAAGAGATCAGACAGTACGTACAATTAAGAGAGAAATTTTTCTATTTTCTGATGCCTCTTAATTAGCATAAAGGGCTCCCCAATCCATCAGCACAAAATCCAACCAAGCGAACCACATTGACATGATGGATTCTACCCATTATTCCAACTTCATTTATGAATTCTTCTCCATTTCCCCTAGAACTGTTCAAGATCTTCACGGCAACGTGGACTTCAATAGAAAGTTTTCCTCTGAACACTGTTCCATAGGCTCCTTTGCCCAATTTCTCAGTAAACTGATCTGTAATCCTTTTAAGATCAGCGTACAAGTATCTCGTGGGCTTGTAGCTTCTGTAATCGTCCAAGAAATTTTCAATCTTCTTCCGATATTCTTTTTCTGCTTTGTCTTTACTATAGACACGATAAAGTGCGAAGGCCAGCAGTAGTAAAAGAGTTGGACCTAAAATGGCACTTGCATATATATCAAACATTCACCAAGTCAAGAGCTCAAGTCTCCCCGAATAATTAGTACGTACGTCTGAAACTTTCTAATATAAAAAGCCAAGGGATAACTAACTTACCAATGGTGATCACTACTTTTGTTGACATATATAATCATCACATTCTCGTTCTATTCTGATGAAGTAAACATGAGAGCAAAAGCATCATTCCGTGATTAAAAGTTTTTATTTTATTTTTATTTTTATTTTTTTTATGATTTCGTGAATATTGCAGAAGATTCCCCTTGGCAGAAGATCATCTATTATAAGCTAAGCCTGCAAAATTGTTAAAAATTTGAGTAAAGAGTTGGTAATTGTATAGAAGATGATACCTTTGTTGTGTTTGGGGAAGCACTGAATTTCTGACTCGGTACTGCTGCTATTAATATTCATCGACCTACAATTCCTGCCTTCAGTTCACAGTTTCTGCAAGATGGTCTAGACCAGTTCAAATAAAGGATTTCATCAGGATTATATACAATAGGACTTGGAATTGATCTAACACTATACATCTTTCTACAAGGTAGTGTGGGCAACAAGCTGATGTCTTTATCAGTTCTCAAGGCATAAACTTGGTGGCTATAGGTAGGGTGATTATGACAAGAAACCGCACGCCAATCACTGTGTTTTTCTCCTTTAGTACTATGGGAACAGTTGAATAAGGCTAAGTCATAAAAGTATTGATCGACTCCTGTGAATTGGAAAGGAGAGGAAGATATATTGAGTCGCCGGATTCCTCTTGGAAAAGCAACGATCGGGATGATATACGTGAAATTCCTGAGATTTGTAGTCAATCTTTTTGATCGTGTGTATCGGAGCAGGACAAATGAAACCCAAGAAAACCACATTGGTCCGGGTGGCGGTCTTTGAGTCGGAAAGTGTAATGATTTATACACTAATCCCTCTAACTGTACAAGACTCGAGTATACAAATAAAGGTTCCAGAAAATGCAACACTCAATGTAACAACATATTCAACAGATTGTTATATCATATACTCGGAACTCAGTAGCATATAAAATTGATATTGAAGTAAATCCTTTCAGAACCAACAGATCCAATCTACCAGCTAATCTAGAATAACAATAAAACTAAAACAGCAGTAAAGCCGAATAAAGAAATTGCACGAACAGAAACAATAGCAAGAATAATAAAGCAAGAAATAACAGAATGAAAAAAAAAACATAAAAGAATCAACACAGGATATACGTGGTTCGACCCTAATGGTCTACATCCACGGCAGGAATGGCCTCAGATCTTTATTGATAATCAAATCCATCACAGAGAAGCCTCAAAGATCCTCTCATTTACAAAGCCCTCATCAGTCTCACAGAAAATCACAAGATTTTCCCCTCAAATGAGCACTCTCAGCAAACCCTAGAATTCCCTCTCTGATTTTCCCTCTCTGTCGAAAGACCTCTCACTTCCAGCCGACTGCACACTAATGAGATTAGGGTTACAAGGCATCGGTAGCAATACATATATATGTGAAGCCAGATGCCACCACGTGTCATGATCCTGCGGCTCAACTGGTAAGCTTTCTGTTGCCGCTTATAACTCACGTGTGAATCACGTGATTAACCAGCCCAGCAGTTAAAAGCTTCAAGCTCCCAATATCAGCCACATGTCTACCAATCACAAGTCACAACACAGAGGGTCAGATATAATAAAAGGATAAATGTATTGACATTGCGTTTACAAATCTCCACCTTGGCAAAACATTTATTGTTAAGATTTATCAATACTCATCATTGGCTATTCCTGCACTTGTCCCCCTAATGGAGACTGACTCTAGACTCCATACAAATTAAGTTCAGACAGTGTCTGAACTTAGGACATGGAAGAGACTTAGTCATCATATCTGAGGGGTTATCCTCAGTTGGGATTTTCTCCAACTGTGATAATCAAAGCACACTACACTTAGCTAAAAATCAAGTTTTTCATGAAAGGTCCAAACATATTGATATCAGGCTTCACTTCGTTAGGGATGTTGTAGAGTCCAAACTAGTGTGTGTGGAGAAAATCCCAACTGAGGATAACCCCTCAGATATGATGACTAAGTCTCTTCCATGTCCTAAGTTCAGACACTGTCTGAACTTAATTTGTATGGAGTCTAGAGTCAGTCTCCATTAGGGGGACAAGTGCAGGAATAGCCAATGATGAGTATTGATAAATCTTAACAATAAATGTTTTGCCAAGGTGGAGATTTGTAAACGCAATGTCAATACATTTATCCTTTTATTATATCTGACCCTCTGTGTTGTGACTTGTGATTGGTAGACATGTGGCTGATATTGGGAGCTTGAAGCTTTTAACTGCTGGGCTGGTCAATCACGTGATTCACACGTGAGTTATAAGCGGCAACAGAAAGCTTACCAGTTGAGCCGCAGGATCATGACACGTGGTGGCATCTGGCTTCACATATATATGTATTGCTACCGATGCCTTGTAACCCTAATCTCATTAGTGTGCAGTCGGCTGGAAGTGAGAGGTCTTTCGACAGAGAGGGAAAATCAGAGAGGGAATTCTAGGGTTTGCTGAGAGTGCTCATTTGAGGGGAAAATCTTGTGATTTTCTGTGAGAGTGATGAGGGCTTTGTAAATGAGAGGATCTTTGAGGCTTCTCTGTGATGGATTTGATTATCAATAAAGATCTGAGGCCATTCCTGCCGTGGATGTAGACCATTAGGGTCGAACCACGTATATCCTGTGTTGATTCTTTTATGTTTTTTTTTTCATTCTGTTATTTCTTGCTTTATTATTCTTGCTATTGTTTCTGTTCTTGCAATTTCTTTATTCGGCTTTACTGCTGTTTTAGTTTTATTGTTATTCTGGATTAGCTGGTAGATTGGATCTGTTGGTTCTGAAAGGATTTACTTCAATATCAATTTTATATGCTACTGAGTTCCGAGTATATGATATAACAATCTGTTGAATATGTTGTTACATTGAGTGTTGCATTTTCTGGAACCTTTATTTGTATACTCGAGTCTTGTACAGTTAGAGGGATTAGTGTATAAATCATTACAAGTGGTATCAGAGCCAGGGATAGAAGCATGCGAGTAATAGCATTCTGCAAAATATTGGTGATAAGGTCATGTATTGGTATACTGTTGGTTCGATGGTTGTAGTTGATGTCAATCTGAGGTTATTGTGATTCTTGCATCTGAGTTTTATTTTGGGATTTCAAATCACAGTGTTTTAAACAACCCGAAAGGTTTTTTATATTAGTAACTGGTTTTGTCTTCTTTCACAATAACCTAAAAGCTTTTATAATAAAAGCTGTTTTATAACAGAAAGGAAATCGGATGGCGGGCCGTGGCCGCCACACCGAAATGAATCAACACAATCATCATGTTGGCATCGGACGTGGTGTAAGATGAAAACCACAAACAAGAAGAAATATGACTTCGCCATTCTTATTACGATCGAGCAAATACTTAATTGTCCGATCTGTTTTATCAGCCTGCCGTGACTAAAAGGCAAACAATCACACTATCTTTGCTGTGATTCACGTACAGTCTCAAATTTATTGACGCAATGATCGGAAAAAATATAAATAAATGTAGTCCAACTAATTTCAATATAAAACTAATAATTTAGTGACGCAGCTGCATAATTATTGGAATCATGTGACGCATGTGTACACTTCTATAATATTGTTTGTTCACAGCTGTGGAAGCTATGCGCTATACTCTCACTCTCTCTCTCCCACAATGAAGAAAGGTGTGTCCCTTTCTGCAGGACTCATGGCCCTTATCGTTCTAGTTGTGCTACTTCTTCATCAAACTTGCAGTGCTCAGGATACAAATCCGGACTGTGTTCCTTCTTCCTGCGGTAATATCCCCAACATAAGCTCTCCATTTCGATTTTAAAACGATCCTCCAAAGTACTGCGGCAACCCAAGGTATACCCTGTCTTTTCAGGACAACCAAACTGTGTTATACTTATTGTCCGTAGAACACTACGTATAGGAAATCAATTACACTTCCAGAACAATCCGAGTTGTAGACTCAGATATTCAGAAGTGACAACGTTCTGTAAAAACCACCGTGATTGCTTCGGGTGGTGTACGTGAATATTTATAGAGTCAGTTTACATGCATATGATGCTAAGTACAAATTATAGCCGTTGCCTACAAAGAAAAGATTTAATCTTGATCTTGATCTTTATCTTGATCTTCCGTAATACCCCCCCGCAAGCCTAGCGTTTGAGAGTCCTGAACGCAAAGCTTGGAACGAAAGAATATAAATGCAGGACGACCAAGGCTCTTGGTAAGTATGTCGGCAAGCTGAAGGTTGGTAGGGACATATTGAAGCCGAAGTTCTCTGGAAGCCACCAATTCACGCACAAAATGATAGTCAAGCTCAATATGTTTGGAGCGATTGTGGGAGACTAGATTTGTGGCAAGAAAGATGGAGCTTTGATTATCACAAAGGAGAATCAGAGAAGATGAAGATGTCACTTTGAGATCACGAAGAAGATGACCAAGCCACTTTACTTCGGCAGCGGTGCTAGCAAGCGCTCGGTATTCAGATTCACAGCTTGAACGAGACACAATAGGTTGTTTCTTGGAACGCCAAGAGACAAGGTTATCACCAAGGTAAATAGCATAGCTAGAGATAGACCGTCGTGTATCAGGGCAGCCAGCCCAATCAGCATCTGAGTAAGCAAGAATATTGCAGGAAGAAGATGGAGTAAAAGAGAGGCCATATCGTAAGGTGCCCTTGATGTAACGGAGGATTCGTTTAACAGCTTGAAAGTGGCAAAGAGAAGGCTTGTGCATATATTGACTCACGGCAGAGACAGCATGAGCAAGGTCCGGCCGAGTGATAGTGAGATATTGAAGAGCACCAACAAGGGACCGATAGAGTGAGGGGTCATCAAAGTCAGGACCATCAGTAGACAGATGACGTGCAACAACCATGGGAGTGCTCACAGGCTTGCTATCAACTAGTTTGGCACGCTGCAAAATTTCATGAGCATATTTTGCCTGACTGAGAAAAAGGCCAGAGGAAGTCCGATGTGCTTCGAGGCCTAAAAAATAACTCAATGAGCCCATATCCTTGGTGGAAAATTCCTTGGATAATTTGCCAATAAAAGCATCAAGAAGAGCGGAGTTGTTGTTGGTTACGACAATATCATCAACGTACAATAGTAGATAAATTAGGTCAGCACCCTTGGAAAACACAAACAAGGATGAGTCAGCCCGACTACAAGAAAACCCAGTAGCAAGAAGAAAAGTACTGAACCGATGAAACCAGGCCCGTGGAGCTTGTTTGAGCCCATATAAAGCTCGACGTAACCGGCAGACATGAGAGGGATATCTCGAATCAACATAACCCGGAGGTTGCTCCATATAAACTTCCTCCTAAAGAATGCCATTCAAGAAAGCATTTTTCACATCAAGTTGACGAATTGGCCAGTGATTAGAGACTGCCAAGGAAAGAACAACTCGAATAGTGGAGGCTTTGACGACTGGGCTGACAGTATCATTGAAATCAAGGCCTGGTTGCTGGGTGTAGCCTTTAGCAACAAGCCGGGCCTTAAGACGATCAACAGAACCATTTGCAAGATACTTGATGCGAAAGACCCATTTGGATCCCACAATATTTGTATTTGAAGGTCGAGGCACTAAATCCCAAGTGTGATTATGATGCAAAGCTTGAAGCTCCTCATCCATGGCAGCAATCCATCCGGGATGCTTGGCAGCGGTCTTGAAGCCTTTGGGCTCGCGCATGGTGAGTAAAGAGTGAATGAGTTTGGAATTTGGAGCTGTGCATGTATAAAGGGCCCGAGTAGATGGCTTAAAAATCCCAGATTTGGCCCGTGTTTGCATCGGGTGAGTGCCAAGGACAGGTGCTGGAGCCGGAGCGGGAGATGGAGCGATAGAGATGGGTGCAAAGGAGGAGCTTGGCCCATCAACAGTGGATTCCTGCAAAACTGAAGGTGACACAGAACTACAAGATGGATCAGTTAAGCATGGGCCACACAAATTCAGGAAAGGACCGGGCTGAGAAGGTAAAGAAGCCTCTGATGGGACTGGTGGTGAAGAGGGGGGTGCAGTGGGCTCTAGAAAAGTAGAAATTGGGGTAGAAGGTAAAGGCCCAGAGCAATTGTTATTTTTGTACGGGTAGCCATGATCATCAAAGACAACATGTCAAGAAATAAATATTTGATTTGTAAGGCGATCGAGATAGCGAAAACCATGATGAGACATACTATAGCCAAGAAAAACACAAGAACGACTACGGGGAGCTAATTTGTGAGGGGTATAATCACGTAAATAGGGAAAAACAAGACAACCAAAAGGATGAAAATGAGAGTAAGAAGGAGGCTTACCGAATAGAACCTCAAAAGGAGAGCGACGATCAAGAAGAGGTGTGGGCAAGCGGTTAATAATGAAAGTGGCAGTGCTGAACGCGTCAACCCAAAATTTAAGAGGGACATGAGAGTGAAAAAGCATAGCAAGACCGGTTTCGGTTATATGTCTATGTTTACGTTCGGCACGACCATTTTGAGATGGAGTGTATGGACATGACATTTGATGACGGATGCCTGAGGAAATTAAGTGATTTTGAAATTGATGATTAGTGAATTCAGTTCCTCCATCACTTTGGAAAATCTTGATTTTAGTCGAAAATTGATTTTCAACAAATTTCTGAAATTGGAGAAAAATGCGAAAGAAGTCAGATTTATGTTTCAGAGGATAGAGCCAAGTAAACCTGGAATAATCATCAATAAAGATAACATAATATCGAAATCCAAGATTGGAAGTGATAGGTGATGGTCCCCACAAATCACAATGAACAAGATCCAAAACATGCGAAGCACGTTTGGTATTTAGAGAAAAATGAAGTCTTTTACTTTTGGCAAGTTGACAACTAGAGCATACAGTAGGATTTGGAAGTAAAGAAGTGACACATAGTTGACGATTTTTATTCAAAAGAGAAATGATATTATGAGAAACGTGACCCAAACGAGCATGCCAGTCATCAAAGGATGCACGTGGAAAATTATTAGGAAAAACAGAAAGAAAGGATTTATGGCCACGTTCAAGCACATAGAGGCCATTTTCACGACGACCGGTTGCCACCACTCTTCTTGTGTCACGAGTCTGCACAGTGAAGCGATCATTAGTAAAAGTAATAGAGAAGGGAAAATCAGAAGTGAGTTTACTAATGGAGATGAGATTTTTAGTGAGGCCCGGCACAACTAAAACATCTTTTAAATGAAGAGAGGATGTGGGAGAGAAGGTACCAGTGTAAGAAATTGGAAGAGAGGCACCATTACCAACTACAACACAGTCCTTACCAGAATATGTATTTGCATTGTCCAACTGCGCAGCATCATGAGTCATATGGGCAGTAGCGCCGGTGTCCGTATACCAATCGGAATCTGGTACGTCATTAAAAGAACAAGAAGTGAAAGCCTCGGCTAAGTTGGCAGCAGTGGAAAACCGAGTATAACGATCTCAGCATGAGGAGGCATAGTGACCTTCTCCACGGCAGATTTGACACCGGATTTGTTGATTTCGATCTCGATGATTGCGGGCACCACGACCACGTCCTCCACGAAAGAAACGGCCTTCTCGTCGTCCACCGGTATGTGGAACAGTCTTGATATTTTGAGATGCAGTGAAGGCAGCGGCAGGGGGGCCCGAAGGAGAAGTTGACTCCAAGGAACGGACAAAAATCTCATAGCTCTCAGCTTTGGGCACAATGTCATCAAAAGTAGGGAGAGGAGAGCGAGACAATTGAGTAGTTGAAAAGATTGAAAAAGATGAACCAAGACCACGTAAATACCAGTGGATTTTGTCAAGATCATCAACCGGACGCCCCATGGTAGCAAGCTGATCGCAGATGGCTTTGAAATCTCGGGAGAACTCAGGTACAGTTTTATTATGCTTTTTCATGGTCTGAAGATCATCTTTCAGCCGAAGTTCTCTAGACTTCGATCGGTGGCTGAATGTAGTTTCCAGCTGAGACCAAACAGCACGGGACGTGGGCAATCCAACGACAGCAGACATGGCTTCCTCGGTTAAAGTGGAGAGAATGAGACTAAGCACAAGTTGATCGGTGCGTTGCCACTCAGCCAGCTTGGGATTCGGTAAAACAGAGGAATCTGAAACAATGGTTGCAGGGGGCTCGGCAAGTGAACCATCAATATAGCCGAGGAGAGTCTGGGATTACAGCAGCGGCAAGACTTGACTGCGCCAAAGGAGATAGTTGGAGGATGATAATTTGATGGTGAGAAGATGAACCATGGTGGAGAAAGGTAGAGTGGGGTGGACGGAGGCCATGGGATCGAGGATGTTAATCCAAAAAGTGGCTCTGTGATACCATGACAACGTTCTGTAAAAACCACCGTGATTGCTTCGGGTGGTGTACGTGAATATTTATAGAGTCAGTTTACATGCATATGATGCTAAGTACAAATTATAGCCGTTGCCTACAAAGAAAAGATTTAATCTTGATCTTTATCTTTATCTTGATCTTGATCTTTATCTTGATCTTCCGTAATAAAAAGGATAATTAGTCCTCCATCCCTCCTTATTTTGGTATTTCGGACAATATTCCATATTATCATGAGTCCTATGGAATCACAGAAACCTTGGTTTTGTTGATGAATTGTAAAAGGCGAGTGAATTCCCCTTGGTATCTGAACAAATCTAGTTGCTTTGGCAATAGAGCGTATGCTTCCAACTCATCTTCATCCCAGCCTGAGGCCGGGTTTTGATATGTGATATATAACCAGACGAAAGCAGGGGATGTGGAGGACTTGTGCCAAGTAGAGCATATATGCCAAATAGAACTCTGTACTCAGTGTAATTCAAGACAACAAAATATATTGAAGTCTTCCTTTTCTATAATGATGAATTCCAGCCGCTAATTTTTATTCTTTTCTTTGGAGAACCAGCTTTGCGTTGCATACTGGATCATTTATACAGCGGTAAGGTTAATTTCTTTCTCCAAAAGTTGTTGGAATGATTTGTATTAAATAGGACATTCTATGTAAAATATTTAATTAAATGGATGAAGTGTAGAGTTAAGATTCAAGATTAAGATAATTTCTACTTTAATACTATGCGAAACCATCATATGTTCCGAAAGCTAAAATTAATAGCAAGAGTTACATTTAATCATTTATATTTGTCTTAACAGACACAAGAGTTAGGCTTTGTTTCGAAGGTAGATTGTTTGCTACGCTAATTATTGGCCATATATGAAATTATTTAAAGTACCTTAATTTTCTTTTATTTTTCATGGATTTTAATTTATGTATATACTTCTTCTTCTTTTTTATTTTATTTTTACTATTGTAGCTATTGAAGGTAAAGTAAGGCAGACAGACTAAGATCATCTAACTCTGTTTTTATTTTCTCTGTTAATAGTTCAAACTAGTTACTGCTAGAAACCATGCTTCACTGATCAAAAGATCTGACACATACAGTTAAGAGAGAAATTTTTCTATTTTCTGATGCCTCTTAATTAGCATAAGGGGCTCCCTAATCCCCACTCTATAAAATTTACGAAGGAGCAAGAGCAACACCATATATACGGCATGCAGTGACAGACAAAAATCAACTGAATTCTTTACCTGATCATTCAATATTGGTCTGTGATTGATGCATCAAATTATTAATCAGTAGTTTCCGCACTTAGACAAGATGAAACTTTAAGGACAGTTACTTGAAAGATATAATATTTTGGTTTTGATAAAATGGTGAGTTTTAATTATTGTGACTTTTCAAATGCTGATGATGTTATTCATGTTGAGTACTGTGGAGTCTGGTCCACACCGCTCGAGCGGAGGCATTGGCCGCTCGAGCGAAATCAGGCAGAGTCGAACGCTCGATGTTAGCTCGACAGTGAGCTCGAGCAGGAGGTTTTCGCTCGAGCGAAGGCATTGGCCGCTCAAGCGAAGTCAGGCAGAGTTGAACGCTCGATGTCAGCTCGACAGTGAGCTCGAGCAGGATGCGGAAGGGAAGTTCGCTCGACGCGCGCTCGACACGCCGCTCGAGCGAACATGCATTTTTGGGTTTCCGCCGTTTAAACTATATATATGATGTTTTACTTCATATGGCCGGTTACTGTTGACACGAAAACACTGTGGATGAACAGTGTTGAGATCCATCTTGTAGTGTGATATTCCTCAATAATAAAATCCTCTGCAGCTCCCGTGGACGTAGGCAATTTGCCGAACCACGTACATCTTGTGTCATGTGTGATTGCGTGTGTGATTGTTTTTCTCGTTCGTTATTATTTTTCAATTCATTGCCATCGTTTTGCACAACAATTCGTATCAGAGCCAGGTTCGGGTCTGAGGAGAAACGATGGCTGGAGATGAATTGAAGGTATCGGGGATCGAGAAGTTTGACGGCACGGATTTTGGATACTGGAGGATGCAAATAGAGGACTACCTCTATGGGAAGAAACTTCATCTTCCACTATTGGGGCAGCAACCGGAAAAGATGGATGATGCAAATTGGAACCTGTTGGATCGACAGGTTCTGGGGGTTATTCGATTAACCCTGTCGAGATCCGTTGCACACAACGTCATCAAGGAGAAGACGACTGCGGATCTCATGGCGGCTTTGTCAGGTATGTATGAAAAGCCGTCAGCGAATAACAAGGTACATCTGATGAAAAAGTTATTCAATTTGAAAATGGCAGAAGGTACGTCTGTTGCACAACATCTGAATGATTTTAATACTATCACAAATCAATTGTCGTCTGTTGAAATTGAATTTGATGATGAGATACGTGCACTGATACTGTTGGCTTCACTGCCAAATAGTTAGAAAGCCATGAGAATGGCTGTTAGTAATTCTGCTGGTAAAACTAAACTGAAATATGATGATATTCGTGATTTGATTTTGGCTGAGGAGGTGCGCAGGAAAGATTCAGGCGAGACCTCGGGTTTGAGTTTAGCCCTAAATGTTGACTCTTGAGGGAGATCACATGATAGGAACTCAAATAGAGGAAGATCAAAATCAAAGTACAGGGGCAAGAGGAAGTCGAGGCCTGGTCAGCAGGCAACTTGCTGGAATTGTGGCAAAGCTGGCCACATAAAGAAAAACTGCAAAAACCCCAAGAAGACGGAGAATGATAGTGCTAATGTGGTAACTGAAGAAGTACAGGATGCACTATTGCTTGCAGTTCATAGTCCAATTGATGACTGGATACTAGATTCAGGGGCTTCCTTCCATACATCTTCCCACCGGGAGCTAATGCGGAACTATGTTGCAGGTGATTTTGGGAAGGTATATTTGGCTGATGGTGAGGCTTTGAACGTAGTGGAGATGGGAGACATTGACATTGCACTCCCTGGCAAGAACAAATGGACCTTGCAAAAGGTCAGGCACATTCCTGAGTTGAAGAAGAACCTCATTTCTGTTGGGCAGCTCGATGAGTGTGGTCATTCAGTGGTGTTCTCAGATAGCACCTGGAAGGTCACAAAAGGGGCATTGGTACTAGCTCGGGGTAAGAAAACTGGTACACTGTATATGACTACTGGTTTAATTGACACTATTGCTACTACCGTTGCAGAGAGCACAACAGATTTGTGGCATTGCAGGCTTGGCCATATGAGTCAGAAGGGCATGACGGAACTTCTGTCTAGAGGCAAGCTACCAGAACTGAAGACAGTTGATCTCAGTATGTGTGAGAGTTGTGTGATGGGGAAACAAAAGAAGGTCAGCTTCTTGAAAAGTGGCAGGACACCTAAGACAGGAAGACTTGATCTTGTGCACACAGATGTGTGGGGTCCTTCCCCAGTGGCATCTCTTGGAGGTTCTCGCTATTATGTTACGTTTATTGATGACCATAGTAGGAAGGTATGGGTTTATTTTTTGAAGCATAAATCTGAAGTATTTAATGTTTTCAAAATTTGGAAAGCCATGGTTGAGACAGAGACGAGCTTGAAACTGAAGTGTTTGAGGTCTGATAATGGTGGTGAGTATGTTGATGGCAGGTTCAAGGAGTATTGTGCAACTCTGGGTATCAGAATGGAGAAGACCATTCCTGGGACACCACAGCAAAATAGAGTTGCTGAGCGTATGAATAGGATAATTAATGAGCGTGCTAGAAGCATGAGGTTGCACGCCGGACTACCACCCACTTTCTGGGCAGATGCAGTCAGCACTGCCGTTTATTTGATAAACAGAGGGCCATCAGTTCCACTGGATTGTGGATTGCCTGAGGAGGTTTGGAGCGGGAAAGAGGTTAAGTTTTCTCACCTTAAAACTTTTGGTTGTCTTTCTTATGTGCTTATTGATTCTGATGCTCGTAGTAAGCTTGAGGCTAAGTCAAAAAAATGCTATTTCGTTGGCTATGGAGACGAGGCATTTGGCTATCGTTTCTGGGATAATCAGGGTCGGAAAATCATAAGGAGTAGGAATGTGATTTTCAATGAGAAAATGATGTACAAGGATAAGTCTAGTACAGCTTCTGTAGTAGCTCCTCAGGAGTCCGAGTTTGTAAGATTGGATGACCTACCAGAGGTCACAGTGCAGTGTAGAGATGTGAGTGACGGGGAGAATGGGTCCAGTGCACCCATTCCTATTATTCCGCAGGCAGTTTCAAAACCGTCCACTCCTACAGTTGCAGTTCGCAGGTCAGTTAGGACTATACGTCCTCCACAGCGTTTCTCACCTACTTTGAGTTACATTCTGTTGACAGATGGTGGAGAACCGCAGAGCTACGAAGAAACCTTGCAAGATGAAAATTCTAGCAAGTGGGAGTTGGCCATGAAAGATGAGATGGATTCCCTGTTAGGGAATCAGACATGGGAGTTGACAGAACTTCCATCAGGGAAGAAGGCATTACACAACAAGTGGGTGTACCGGGTGAAAACTGAGCATGACGGCAGTAAGAGGTACAAGGCTAGACTTGTTGTAAAAGGTTTTCAGCAGAAGCAGGGTATTGATTATTCTGAGATTTTTTCTCCTGTGGTGAAGATCACAACCATCAGGATGGTGCTGGCTATGGTTGCTACTGAAGATTTATTTCTTGAGCAATTAGATGTGAAGACAGCTTTTCTTCATGGAGACCTTGAAGAAGACATCTACATGCACCAGCCTGAGGGGTTTGTGGTACAGGGAAAGGAAGGTTCAGTTTGCAGACTGAAGAAGAGCTTGTATGGCCTGAAGCAAGCTCCTAGACAGTGGTACAAGAAATTTGACAACTTCATGCACAGTGTAGGGTATATTAGATGTCAGGCAGATCACTGTTGCTATGCCAAGCATTTTGACAATTCTTACATTATTTTGCTATTGTATGTGGATGACATGCTTATTGCAGTGGCTAGTATTGATGAGATCAATAATCTGAAGAAGCAGATGTCAGAGCACTTTGCAATGAATGATTTGGGAGCTGCAAAGTAAATCCTTGGCATGAGAATTGTCAGAGACAGAGTCAGAGGTTGAGACTCTCACAGGCTGAGTATGTGAAAAAGGTACTCAGCAGGTTCAATATGGACAAGGCCAAACCAGTTGGCACACCCTTGGGAAGTCACTTCAGACTCAGCAAGAATCAGTCACCAGAGTCAGAGGAGGAACAAGATTACATGAGTAAGGTTCCTTATGCCTCAGCTATTGGTTCACTTATGTATGCTATGGTTTGCACAAGACCGGATATTGCCCATGCAGTGGGAGTTGTGAGTAGATACATGAGTAACCCAGGAAAGCAACATTGGGAAGCAGTGAAGTGGATTTTGAGGTACCTAAAGAGTTCCTCAAAAACCTGTTTGTGTTTCTCTAGAGAGAGCTTGGAGGTGCAGGGCTATATTGATGCTGATTTAGCTGGAGATATTGACAGCAGAAAGAGTACCACGGGCTTTGTTTATACACTTGGTGGTACTGCAGTGTCATGGGGTTCTAATCTACATAAAACAGTTTCTTTGTCTACAACAGAAGCTGAGTATATAGCAGTGTCAGAGGCTGCAAAGGAGATGGTATGGTTACAAGGCTTCTTGGAAGAATTGGGTAAGAAGAATCAGAAAGGCACTCTCTACAGTGATAGTCAGAGTGCCATATTCCTTACCAAGAATCCAGCATTCCATTCCAGGACCAAGCACATCCAGATCAGGTATCACTTCATACGGTCATTGTTAGATGACGGACAGTTGTTACTTGAGAAGATTTGTGGAAGCAAGAACTCTGCTGATATGTTGACAAAGGGTGTTACGCTTGAGAAACTGAAGTTGTGCGCAACATCAGTTGGTCTTCTAGCATGAAGACAGGAGTAGTGAGTTGCAGAGGTGGAGGATATCATGGTTAAGGAAGACGGCAATACAGCGAGTGTACCGGTCTCCAAGTGGGAGAATTGTTAAGTACTGTGGAGTCTGGTCCACACCGCTCGAGCGGAGGCATTGGTCGCTCGAGCGAAATTAGGCAGAGTCGAACGCTCGATGTTAGCTCGACAGTGAGTTCGAGTAGGAGGTTTTCGCTCGAGCGAAGGCATTGGCCGCTCGAGCGAAGTCAGACAGAGTTGAACGCTCGATGTCAACTCGACAGTGAGCTCGAGCAGGATCGGAAGGGAAGTTCGCTCGACACGCGCTCGACACGCCGCTCGAGCGAACATGCATTTTTAGGGTTTCCGCCGTTTAAACTATATATATGATGTTTTACTTCATATGGCCGGTTACTGTTGACACGAAAACACTGTGGATGAACAGTGTTGAGATCCATCTTGTAGTGTGATATTCCTCAATAATAAAATCCTCTGCAGCTCCCGTGGACGTAGGCAATTTGCCGAACCACGTACATCTTGTGTCGTGTGTGATTGCGTGTGTGATTGTTTTTCTCGTTCGTTATTATTTTTCAATTCATTGTCATCGTTTTGCACAACAATTCAAATTTTCTTCTACAAAGCAGGACGTTGGGTCAACAAACGTATCAGATATGATTTAAATGGGTTGTATGATAAAGGTGAGGTTTCTATGATATAAGTGTTAGAATTATTTACACAGTAGTCTTCGATCGCAAACTTGATATTTCAATCTGGTTTATATGGTTGGAAACTTGTTTATTCTATTTTCTTAGTAATTCATTCATGATCAAGTTAAGTCACTTTCTTGGTTATTGACCTTGGTAATTAACATCCTAATACCACTAATGATCATTATTATCGACCTCGGTAAGAAGCTATATATGATCTCTGCCTTTCATCTTCTTCGTTTTCTATTAGTTCCCCTTTTAGAAGATAAACACACAAGAATATCAATGAAATTTTACAAAAATAATAGTTACCTAACTTACTTAATTAGTAGAATTTTGAAAGTAGCACAACGTACAACATATTCTTTTTAACCAATGGAAATTTGGATCGAAGGATTCAACATGTTAGTGCAATGCATGTTATTGATTTTTGCGTTTAAGCATCAAAGCGTACTCTTATATATGAACTACTTCTCAATAAATACATTTTTATTCACATGATGGAGGCATTGATCCTTCTAAACCAAGAGAAGATGCATGATGATATCATTCTAGGAGTAGTAGCTTGTGGTATTGAATATCTAGGAGGCTGTGAAATTCATCATACGTACCTTTTGTTTTGATGAAATTTACCAGGAAAAATAACAACTACTTTGCTTAAGTACTAGAACTTTTAACAATTATTAGGTACGTTTCCTTACAATCTATTTAATTTGATGATGCTTTTTCATAGGACTATACCATGAAGCAAAAATTATAATGAGGACTCCATTTGTACTTGCATTCTTAATATATAAATGGCGCAGGAGACATTTATCGGCGTTTGACATTATTGAAGAATTTTTACAAAATAACAATAATCTCATTCCAATAAGGTATTCGTACTCAGAAATTAGGAAATGACTAAAAATTTTAAGGATAAACTAGGTGAAGGCGGTTATGGCACTGTTTTTAAGGGAACACTTTGAAGTGGCCGACTTGTAGCTATAAAGATGTTAGGTAAGTCCAAAGCTAACGGACAAGAATTTATCAATGAAGTTGCAACAATTGGAAGGATTCATTATATTAATGTAGTGCAACTAATTGGCTTTTATGCTGAGGGATCAAAATGTGCTCTTATTTATGAGTTCATGTCCAATGGATCTCTCAATAAATACATTTTTTCACAAGAATGAATTATTCTTCTAAGCTACGAGAAAATGAATGATATTGCTTTGGGAGTAGCTCATGGTGTTGAGTATTTGCATCGAGGATGTCAAATGCAGATTTTGCATTTTGATATCAAGCCTCACAATATTCTTCTTGACGAAGACTTTACTCCTAAGGTTTTTGACTTTGGTCTAGCAAAATTGTATCACATGGATGACAATACCATTTCTTTAATTGTTGTAAGGGAGACGCTAGGAGACATGGCCCTTGAGTTGTACTACAAAAATATTGGAAGCATTTCGTATAAAGATGAAACCTAACAATCGTCCTTCAATGAATAAAGTTGTAGAAATGCTTGAAGGAGGTATTGAAAGTTTACAAAAACCTCCCAAGCCTTTTCTATCGTCACTGGAGAGAGAACCAGAAGATATTGAAGACAATTCAAATCAAACTTTTCCATCAATTCAATCAAGTCAATATACTTAATCGTCGATCCGAAGTAATTGATATGTTGATTGTTGGTTTTACATGGGGAAGCTAGTACCCCTAACCAAGGAGGAAATTTTGTAATATTGAATAGCTAAAAATGCTTCATATTATTATGTAAGAAATTTGTGTTCCATTTTCTGTTATTGCTTTCCTTATTCCCATTATCTTTTACTTAGAAACTTTGTTTGCTCATACTTTAGTAACAGATTTGACAAGGTACAGTTTTATTATTCAATTTTTTAACTTAATCATGATCTTTACTTGCTTCTTGAATTTTGCATAAATTACTCATTGTAAAGCACTCCTGAAAGGTCAAGAGGCCCTTGCATTGGTTCCTAGGTCTTATCTTGTTTGGATTCCCCAAAAGAAAACCGTGAGGATAACACTTTAAAGTCCTCCATAACCTTATAAGAAAACAGCACCCAAGATTTTGAAACTTTCAAAACAATAAAAAAACAAAAAGAAAAAGGAAAAACAAAGTTTTACTTTATACAATCTCCTCTGCATAATTATCAAAAAAAGAAAAAGAATAAGCCATTTTTGTGATAGCTACATGCCCTATTAACTCTCGAAATCCTTCTCGGCCACTATGACTGATGAATATTTCATGATGAGCAAATAATTTCATTCTTTTCGGCCATCTTAATTATATTTTATGATGAGCAAATAAATCATTTTTATAACTATCAATTTCTATAAGATTAGAGAGCTCTTTGCACTCATTCAGTAAAAGTTGAACATACTAAAATCTTGTCATTTCCTTTTCTAAAATATTTTTGTGCAAAGATGTTTTTTTTGAGGTTTTATTTTGGACAAGTTGGAGAAATTAGTTATGACCATGGCCGTACTCTAGTAATTGATGATGGATCATCACTAGCCTAAACCCATATAAGTATGACTCATGGTGTAAGAGACTAAGCCCACCCCCAAAAGAGTGGAAAAACCTCAAAGCTTGATGGTTCTCTCTCTCTCTCTCTCTCTCTAAGCCCACCCCACAAAACATGGACTTCACTACTCTTTATAAAATTGATGGGCTTAGTCACATAACACTTCCCTAACAAGATTACTAAAGTTATTGGACGGTGACCAATTAGTACTAATGTTAATTCTTTCAATTATTTAAATGTACTTGATTAATTTTTGTTGGATTAAACCTAAATTTGATATATATATATATATATATATATGCCAAGCTTAATTTTTAAATAAATTTATATATGTATATGATATTGAGCAAAGAATAATAATTTGAAGAAGGGAACACTTACATATACAATGTAGCTGTCACTCAACTTGGGATTGATTCTAGAGTGATTTGTGCTTTATGAGAGGACCTTTATTATCTTACTTTTTTTCTCTCCTTGATAGATCAGATCATGATGAAGATAACTCACAACTCAAATTAACAACCTGCATCCAAGTGATAAGGCTAAGATTGAAGGAAACAAGCAAGGTGATAAGCCTTCAAACTAACCCTATATAATCTTGGTAAACATGTAGAGTTAGAGATGGAGTCAATTAATATTACTAGTGTGTGATCATTTATAAATAAATGCGGACTCCCTGTAAGAATCAGAGAGGAAATCATTCTTTACAAAACAATACATACTTATAGTTAAGAACTTATTTACCTGTTTTCAATTTTAAAATTTTTTTAAGTAGAAAATAAACTTGATTTCACAAAATTTCCAAGAAGATTGTTAATGTCAACAGCAAAGAAAGAAAACAAACGTCATCCATTTAAAAGACCGAACATATTATATATTTTAACAGGCATGGTACCAGCCTCACTGATTGATCGATTGCCATGTTCTAGAACACTCACTGGCATAGGCATATTTATGTGTGTATATATTGTATGGTAACAAGTTTAATTTCATAGCAAATTCAAATTATTATTTCCTTTTTTTTATCAATTTGTTATAGTTTATTCTCAAACACATGAAAAGAAATCACGATATGATCATTTGATCTTGAACAAGGAAAATTATTAAGTAGCCACATAATATGGTTAGGTGATACTCCCAACTTATTATATGACGTTCCATAACATTAAAACTGCTTGTACAAACATTAATTTCTTATGACATGCATATTTTAAGATACATTCAGAGTACCACGTGTCCATATTTTAAAACTATCTAATAATTACTTGTAAAATAGAGCACGTTTAATAGAAGTGGCGCATGATGAACTAAGTATTGGTTTATTCTTTTCCATGCTAAAAACAGGCAACTAAAATTAGGCGACATAATCACAAACGAAGATCACGAAGACTATGAGAAGAAACCTACTACAAATTTTATGTTCATTTGACAATATTAAATGAATAATTTAATAGATATTTTCATTGAAAAAATTAATTGAATTTAGCTATTACTAAATGAATTTTCTTAACCAACAACGAGTAAAAGAGATCCTGAAAAATGATCTCCTAAAAAGAAATGAAGAAAATTCTTTTGTGTTGGTTTGTTAACCGCAACACCCTCCTCGTAATCATCTCCTTGGGTATTACAAGAACCCAGAAACAGAGCTCACCATTTTGTTCTCTCTCTTTCCATTTTCTTTTGGGTTTGGCTAGTATATCTTATTTATTTCCAATTTGAATTTTGCTATTTATCATATTCACACACTACAATTATTTTTATTATTTTTAATTTTTTTTAGTCATCCTAAGATAATTAAATTCTTATGTTCATCATCTATACACCATGCATTTGATAAGAAAAAAAGTTTAAAAAAAAATTATGTGTAATGCACATGGTGTGATCAGAATGATTAGAATTTTTCAATTCCAAAAATAGCAAAAGAAAAAAAAAAAAAAAAGGTTTTATGGTGGTGCGTTTTTCTTTTTTGATGGGCTCCTTTCTCCATTGGGTCCGCTTTTACTTTGTGTACTCTGCGTGCTATGGGCTTTCAATTCAAAAACTAGTCAATCAGTCGATGGATGACTTTTGTAATATCATTCATCCTCATTATAAATATGATGCCTGGCCGAGCTGCAATTTGGTTTTCTAAACTTTAGCATGCAATAAAAATGGAGAATCGGAATGGGCATAATTATTTTACGACTCTATAATACAATATTGATTCTTTTAAAATCAACACAAAAATTAAAGAAATTTAAAATGTATATTTTTGGATAATAATATACTTATAACACTACAAGAAAAACGAGTTTTTGTAATCAATTTATTGCAACGAAAAAACTATTTGCAACCAATTAACCCATTTTTCTTGTAGTGTAATTATTTTACAATCAATCAATGCCATATACCATTCCATTAAAATTGAAATTTAATTTTTCAATATTACCCACCACTTAATATAGAGTAAATTGTCAATATTACCCGCCACTTAATATAGAGTTGTAAATCAACTATTTTGTAATATTTTATCATGTACTTGTTTCCTATCTATATATTGGTTCTATCCCTACTTGCATTCAAATCTTGGAACTTCTAAATTTATGAATATATATTTTTAATTAATGTATCAACATTTCATATTCCTTATCCTCCTATGCCTATAAAATGGTGTATTGAGGATTATTTGTACAACATACAAGAAATTTAAAGTGAATGATATTGAGTTCACGAAAAGCTAAGTCTATATTACAATATTTCTATTCTCTTAATTTTACAACATTCATATCATTTTGAAAAACAAAACAAAGAGAAGACTTTCGTAAAATATAAAAGTTCAGGATCTATTTCATAATTATGTAAAATAAAAATTGCAGTATTCATTTTTTTCCTCTTCCCACATCATATTTTTGGTAGTGCAAATGTATAAGTCTTGATATTTGGAAGGAAGATAGTTGGTCAACACAAGATTTTAAAGGCTTTGATATAGGAATTATAGTTTTCTGTTAACACAAACAAATAAATTTTAAAGTTTAGTTCTAATTCTAGTTTTGGTTACTTTTAATTACATTATTTAATAGTTCAAACTCTACTGAAATATAGTAAAATATAAATTTCAAATTATAAAGTCTATCGTCTTCACGATCAAACTCTTCTTCTTCCTTTTTGACCTTTACTCCATCAACCACTTTTGTTGGAATATAAGGTCCATTTACAATACATTTTCAAATTTCTCGACCTTGAGCCTGAAAGAATATTCTCATTCTAACTTTCCAGAATGAGTAATTATCTCCACAAAAGAGTGGAGGCCGACTGCTAGATTGACCTTCACCAAATGAAGCTGAAATGTTAGCCATAAGATCTTAACTCAAAAGATAGTTAATCTTATAATAGAGCTCTTAGCTCTGATACCAATTGTTGCCCAGATGACTAACACAAGAGAGGGGGTGAATTGAGTTGTATTAAAAAAGAACAATTATAAATTAAATATATAATATAAAATATAAACAAAATATGAAATAACAATAAATATAAAGAGTAAGGGTAAGAGAGAAGCAAACTCAGTATGTTAACGAGGTTCGGCCCCACTGCCTACGTCCTCGCCTCAAGCTACCCCTTGAGGATTCCCAAATTCACTATTCAACCTCCTTCAGGTGGAGATAGAAACCTATTACACCTTTGAACAACACCGCTACAAAGGATCCGTGTAGAACACCCTCTACACTTGCAATCACCTTACAAGTGGTGATTCAACTATTCCCCGTATAGAATACTTTCTACACGTACAAGGGTTATACACACCATTTTTCTGATACAAAAGCTGATAGTGGGTAGGTTATCAGAAAACACTCCTCAATGAGTGAAATAAGAACAATACAGCACAAGCTATATCTCTCAAAATGAATAAGGATTAAGGCTCAATGCTTAAAGAAGAGAGAATGAAAGCTTTGAATGAATATTGTATGCTCTGGATGTTGTAAATGTGAAGCTCTCAAATGATCTATTTATAGGCATATGAGACTTCATATTCAAATTTAAAAAGATTCACATGTCAAAGACAACATCATTCACTTTTTCAAAAAATTCAAATAAAAGGTTCTTCTTTTTCAATTGTCAAAGACAACATCATTCACTTTTTCAAAAAAATAAACCTAATCTTTTACTTTTGGCATATGACAAAATGAGCACACTTTCCTTTTCAAAAAATTCAAACCTAATCTTTTACTTTTTGTATATGACAAAAGGAGCACACTTTACTTTTCAAATTTTTCAAACAAAATCATCTACCTTTTGTATAAGTCTAAAAAAGCATCAATCACTTTTGAAAATATTCAAATAAAACATGCACATGTGAAAGATGACAATCAATCATCTTTAATATTTTCAAAGTTCAACCATTTAATCAAGGCATACACATGTAAAAAAATGATAATCAATCATCTTTCAAAATTTTCAAATTTAATTTTCAAAAATATTCATGCACATGTGGAAAATGTATTTTAATGCTTTATGATAAAATATTAATTTTGAGCATTAATCCTAATTTCGAATTTTAAGAGATTTACAACATTACTCTATGACTTTAATGTGAACTTGTTTCCTTCTTGCTCATGCTTAGTTCTTTGATGTGCTTGACTCCATTGTGTGGACAACTTGAGCTTGAAACTCCTTTATTCTTTGAATTCATTTGTTATCATCAAAATCCATGTGTAGATTTATAATCACATAAAACTTGAAACCTTGGGTTCAACAATCTCCCTCTTTTTGATGATGACAAATACTTTATAGAACTTGAAACCTGTATTAATACTTAAGCTCCCCCTGAGAATGTGCGTTAGTTTCTCAAGCAAAAGTATAAATATAATTACAAGCATATATAACAAGTTTAGCAATTCAAACAATATTAATGTTCTAGTCTAACACTTCTCCCCCTTTTGGCATCATTAAAAAGGATCCGCAACAAGTAAATGGACTGAAGGAAAACGGTGCGTTAGTAGATACTGTAGATAGTTGAAAAAATAAAATTGGATCCGTCCGTGACCCGACAAGTGTGGCTGGAGATTTGAAAAAATCGCCTGATGTTGTTGACAAACGAGATTGAAGGCTCCAAGTTTCTAAAAAAATGTCATTTTCACCGATCGGGAGAAAAAAAATCACATTGCTCTTTGACTTGGATGAAAGCTCGTCTGGTTCTTTATGCTATCTCTATAAAATCAGTCTTAAAGTTCATCCAATCCGCATCAAGTTTTCTTCTCATCTCTATAACTCATCTGCATTCCTCCAACATTCTCGTTTTAAGCCTTCTATTCTTTTCTCAATGGCTCATTCTTCTAACATTTCTCTAGATCCATCCATGAGGCATTCTGTACCTCAACCTCCTGTCCTTTCTGCAGCTACCATTGGTGCTATGTTGCAGCAAGAAAATAACAATTTGGCTAATAAGTCAGATTCTGATGCTATCTATGACTTGGTGAGTCTTGGGACTCGCTACTCTTCCTCTATTGTTGCTTTTTCCCAACGTCTACAAGCCAAAAATCATGAAGTTGAAAAACTCAAAGAACAAATTGTTGTACTTCAACAAATTGTTCAAGAGTCTCACACAAGGGAAGGAATCATTCGGCAGAAGAATAAACAGTTGAAATCTTTATTAGATTCTTCATTCCGTTTGCCAGTTCCCATGGATAAGAATGATATGATATTGTATGAAGAGAATGAGCGTCTCAAACATGAGGCTAAGAATCTCAAGTTTATGTAAAAGTATTTAAAAAATCTATCTCTATTTTTATTGACTCTGGTCTATCTTTTAAGAGATATTCATAGCATGCATCATACCTATTTCTCTTCTGATCATACATAATCTATCTTCTGGTAAAGGTTTTGTGAAAATATCTGCTAACTGATCGTGTGTGTTTGTGAACTCTAATATTATATCTCCTTTCTGCACATGATCTCAAAGAAAATGATACCTTATTTCAATATGCTTAGTTCTAGAATGTTGTATTGGGTTCTTTGAAAGATTTATAACACTTGTATTATCACATTTGATTGGAATGCGATTATACATGAGTTTAAAATCTTCAAGTTGTTGCTTCATGTAGAGAACTTGAGCACAACAACTACCCGCAGCAACATATTCTGCCTCAGCAGTAGATAGTGCAACAGAATTTTGTTTTTTACTAAACCAGGAAACTAGTGCATGACCTAAGAAATGGCATACTCCACTAGTGCTTTTTCGATCTATTTTACAGCTAGCATAATCTGCATCTGTGTAGCTGATTAGATCAAAAGATGTGTGCTTAGGGTACCATAACCCTAGGTTAATTGTACCACTAAGATATCTAAGAATGCGCTTAACTGCAATTAAATGTGATTCTTTTGGAGATGATTGAAAGCGTGCACATAAGCACACACTAAACATAATATCTGGTCTACTGGCTGTTAAATATAATAAGCTACCAATCATACCTCGATATATCTTTGAGTCAACTGGCTTACCGGATTCATCTTTATCAAGTTTAGTTGATGGGCTCATTGGTGTTCCAATTTCCTTAGCATTTTCCATCCCAAACTTCTTCAGTAATTCCTTAATATATTTTGATTGATTGATGAATGTCCCACTTTTTGCTTGCTTAATTTGCAATCCGAGAAAGAATGTAAGTTCTCCCATCATGCTCATCTCAAATTCTTCCTGCATAGTCTTAGCAAAAACTTGACACATATTTTCATTAGTAGCACCAAATATTATATCATCAACATAAATCTGAATCAAAAGAATATCATCATTTTCATATTTAATGAAAAGAGTTGTGTCGATTTTTCCTCTTGAAAAACCTTTTTCAATCAAGAAACCACTGAGTCTCTCGTACCAAGCTCTAGGAGCTTGTTTAAGTCCATATAGTGCTTTTGTGAGTTTGAAAACATGATTTGGGGAAATATGATTTTCAAAACCTAGAGGTTGCTCAACATATACCTCTTCATTTATAAAACCATTTAAGAAAGCACTTTTAACATCCATTTGAAAAAGTTTGAAATCTTTATAACAAGCATATGCAAGTAGCATTCGAATAGCTTCTAATCTTGCGACAGGTGCATATGTCTCATCATAATCGATTCCTTCTTCTTGATTAAAACCTTGGGCTACAAGTCGAGCCTTATTTCTAGTAATGACTCCGGACTCATCTTTCTTGTTTCTAAAAACTCATTTTGTTCCAATAATAGTATGATTTTTTGGTCTAGGAACAAGTATCCAAACATCATTTCTTTCAAATTGATTCAACTCTTCTTGCATAGCTAGAATCCAAGATTCATCAAGAAGTGCGTCATCAATATTTTTGGGTTCAATTTGAGATAGAAAAGTAGTATGATTGCAAATATTTCTAAGAGATGATCGAGTACTTACACCTTGTGAAGGTTCTCCCAAAATTTGTTCCACTGGATGATCTTTCACAAATTTCCACTGTTTGGTTGCATTTTGTATTAAATTTTGATGATCTTTCCTGATGGCTCCATGTTGAACTTCTTCTATTGTGTTCTCTTTGTTGAGATTGAGACTTTCCGTGTTATTTATATCTCCTGTTTCTTCATCAACAGATTTCTTGGAGAGTAGAGAATTAGATTCATCAAATACTACATGCATAGATTCTTGTACAGTTAAAGTCTTTTTATTGAATACTCTATAAGCTTTACTATTAGTAGAATACCCGAGAAAAATACTTTCATCAGATTTTGCATCAAACTTGCCTAAATTATCTCTGTCATTCAAAATAAAACATTTGCATCCAAATACATGAAAGTAACCAATGTTGGGCTTTTTCTCATTCCAAAGCTCATAGGGGGTTTTATCTAATTTAGACCTTAGCATAACTCTATTTATAACATAACATGCAGTACTTACCGCTTCGGCCCAAAAATAACTGGGCAAGTTGTTCTCATTGAGCATTGTTCTTGCCATCTCTTGAAGAGATCTATTTTTCCTCTCTACTACCCCATTTTGTTGAGGAGTTCGAGGAGCAGAAAAATTATGCATAAAACCATTTTCATCACAAAATGTTTCAATATTTTTATTAACAAACTCTTTTCCCCTATCACTTCGGATACTTGAAATAGTATAGCCCTTTTCATTTTAAATTCTCTTGCATAACTTGGTAAAGGTATTATGTGCCTCATCTTTATGATCAAGAAAGATGACCCAAGTATATCTAGAGAAATCATCAACAATAACAAATGCATAAAATTTTCCTCCTAGACTTGCAACTCTATTTGGTCCAAAAAAATCCATGTGTATCAGTTGCAATGGTCTAGTAGTGGAAATATGTTTCTTAGTTTTAAAAGAAGTTTTTGTTTGTTTACCAAATTGACATGCATCACAAATTTTGTCTTTAAGAAAATTTGTTTTAAGTAAACCTCTCACAATATCATTTTTTGAAAGTTTGGAAATAAGTTCCATGTTGGCATGACCTAATCTTCTATGCCATAACCAACTAGTTTCATTTTGAGCTGAAAAACAAATAGCATCTTGTGAGGTAATTTCTTCAAAATCAATTGTATAAACATTATTGTTTCTAAAAGCAATAAAACAAATATTACAATCATGATCATTCAAAATAATGCACTTATCCATTTTGAAAGTAACTGTAAATCTTTTATCACATAATTGACTTATGCTCAAAAGATTATGTTTTAGACCTTCAACAAGTAGAACATCTTCAATTATGAGAGAAGATTCATTACCAATTTTACCTATTCCCACGATCTTCCCTTTCGAGTTGTCTCCAAATGTCACGTGTCCTTCTTCTTTAGATCTAAGATCAAAGAACTTAGTCTTGTCTCCCGTCATGTGTCTTGAACATCCACTATCTAAAAACCATTTGTTTTTACTTGTGGAAGACTTCATGCATACCTATAAAAACAATTAAAATGATTTTTCTTGGTACCCAAGTTCTTTGGGTCCTTTATTTATTAGTATTAGAAGAAACAAGATTTTTAGGTACCCATATGGCCCTAATAGTCATTGTATGATTTCTTCTAATAGGACAAGTATGATAATTATGACCATTTCTATTACAAAAATTGCAAATAGCATGTGACATATATGGAAAACTTGAATGATTATAATAATATCTTTTTTTGACAAAATTATTTTTATGAAAGGAATTTTGAATATTGGTCTTTGATGTAGAAGGATTATCAAAGAAATTTTTATAAGGTTTGTATTTTTGTTTTGGCATATATCCCAAACTTGCCTTGTCAAAAACACATCTTTGACTACCAAGAAGTTTTTCAAAATTTCTTTTTCCATTCGTAAAGTTTTCAACAATATTTTCTAAATCGGTTTTCTTCTTATTCAACTCAAGATTTTCATCTTTCAAAATGATACTTTCTTTTCTTAAAATATCAATTTCGTTTGTTAAAGAAGAATTTTTCTTTTTCAAAGCAGTATATTTGATACCCAATTTTTCAAATTCCTCATAAACCTCTTCTAAAACATTTTGTAATTCTTCATATGAAGGATCTTCAATATTATCAAGATTTGTTACCTCAATGTCTTCTTTAGCCATAAGACAAAGATTTGCTGATTATCCATTGCTTGCTTCACTATCTGAGCTACTTGAATCATCATCCCATGTAACTTTCATTGCTTTCTTGCCCTTGTTTCGATCTTTCTTTAGCAGAGGACAATCTGGCTTGATATGACCAGGCTTATTGCATTTATAACAAATTAAAGTGTCATTTTTACCTGAATCTTTCTTGGAAAACTTTTTGAAGGATTTCCTCGGAGGAGTTTTATTTTTCTTTAAGAACCTCTGAATTCTTCTTGTTATCATCGCAACTTCTTCATCTTTGTCTTCATTTTCCTCATCGTCATCGCTTTCACTTTCATGAGGAACAGCTTTAAGTGCCAAGCTTTTCTTTGACTTTCCTTCTTCTTCTCCTCTTTTCAATGTGTACTCATGGGTGATAAGTGATCCAATGAGTTCATTCACTTCGAGCTTCTTGAGATCTCTAGCTTCAAGAATCGCTGTCACTTTTGATTCCCAACGTTTTGGTAGAGAGTTGAGAATTTTTCTTACTATCTCCACCTTGGAATAAACTTTGCCAAGAGCTGTCAAACTGTTTATGATGTTAGCAAAACGAGTGTGCATACTAGAAATAGATTCATCATCATTCATCTTAAACATTTCATATTCATGAGTAAGAATATAAATTTTTGATTCCTTGACTTGCGAAGTTCCTTCATAAGTAACTTCCAAGTTATCCCAAATTTCTTTTGCCGTAGCACAAGTCATTATTCTATTAAACTCATTTCCATTGAGAGTATTAAATAATAAATTCATAGCAGTTAAATTCAAATTATAAAGTCTATCGTCTTCACGATCAAACTCTTCTTCTTCCTTTTTGACCTTTACTCCATCAACCACTTTTGTTGGAATATAAGGTCCATTTACAATACATTTCCAAATTTCTCGACCTTGAGCCTGAAGGAATATTCTCATTCTAACTTTCCAGAATGAGTAATTATCTCCACAAAAGAGTGGAGGCCGACTGCTAGATTGACCTTCACTAAATGAAGCTGAAATGTTAGCCATAAGATCTTAACTCAAAAGATAGTTAATCTTATAATAGAGCTCTTAGCTCTGATACCAATTGTTGCCCAGATGACTAACACAAGAGGGGGGGTGAATTGAGTTGTATTAAAAAAGAACAATTATAAATGAAATATATAATATAAAATATAAACAAAATATGAAATAACAATAAATATAAAGAGTAAGGGTAAGAGAGAAGCAAACTCAGTATGTTAACGAGGTTCGGCCCCACTGCCTACGTCCTCGCCTCAAGCTACCCCTTGAGGATTCCCAAATTCACTATTCAACCTCCTTCAGGTGGAGATAGAAACCTATTACACTTTTGAACAACACCGCTACAAAGGATCCGTGTAGAACACCCTCTACACTTGCAATCACCTTACAAGTGGTGATTCAACTATTCCCCGTATAGAATACTTTCTACACGTACAAGGGTTATACACACTATTTTTCTGATACAAAAGCTGATAGTGGGTAGGTTATCAGAAAACACTCCTCAATGAGTGAAATAAGAACAATACAGCACAAACTATATCTCTCAAAATGAATAAGGATTAAGGCTCAATGCTTAAAGAAGAGAGAATGAAAGCTTTGAATGAATGTTGTATGCTCTGGATGTTGTAAATGTGAAGCTCTCAAATGATCTATTTATAGGCATATGAGACTTCATATTCAAATTTAAAAAGATTCACATGTCAAAGACAACATCATTCACTTTTTCAAAAAATTCAAATAAAAGGTTCTTCTTTTTCAATTGTCAAAGACAACATTATTCACTTTTTCAAAAAAATCAAACCTAATCTTTTACTTTTGGCATATGACAAAATGAGCACACTTTCCTTTTCAAAAAATTCAAACCTAATCTTTTACTTTTTGTATATGACAAAAGGAGCACACTTTACTTTTCAAATTTTTCAAACAAAATCATCTACCTTTTGTATAAGTCTAAAAAAGCATCAATCACTTTTGAAAATATTCAAATAAAACATGCACATGTGAAAGATGACAATCAATCATCTTTAATATTTTCAAAGTTCAACCCTTTAATCAAGGCATGCACATGTAAAAAATGACAATCAATCATCTTTCAAAATTTTCAAATTTAATTTTCAAAAATATTCATGCACATGTGGAAAATGTATTTTAATGCTTTATGATAAAATATTAATTTTGAGCATTAATCCTAATTTCGAATTTTAAGAGATTTACAACATTACTCTATGACTTTAATGTGAACTTGTTTCCTTCTTGCTCATGCTTGGTTCTTTGATGTGCTTGACTCCATTGTGTGGACAACTTGAGCTTGAAACTCCTTTATTCTTTGAATTCATTTGTTATCATCAAAATCCATGTGTAGATTTATAATCACATGAAACTTGAAACCTTAGGTTCAACACAAACGCCACGTATATAAACGCCGCCTAATAAACTAATTTGCTATGATCTATGCGTATATATAGGGGTGTAATCGGTTTGATTCGGTCCAGTTTTGTATCTTTTTTAGATTTAAACTGATATATACTGATATTGAAATTTTAAAAATTGATACCGGACCGATTTATTACCGAAATCGGAACTTTCAATTTTTTTGGTTTCGGTCTAGTCTGGTCCGATTTTACGTATTAATATCTATATTAGTAATAATATGATGTTTACATATATTAAACTATTAGTTTATTTATATTATAGTATAAATATATTATTTTATAATAATTGACACATACTACTATAGTCTATATAAGTTCCACATATGTAAAAACATATTTACAAAAAGAAGTGTTGGGTAAAATTAAGAGTGGTGCTACATGATTTTAATATTGCAATGCGTGTGAAGCCATCTGTTGGAATAACGACGCAGTCATATGAATGCGAAGGAGCTTTTGGACAGATATTGGGAGACAATATATAGTGGTCGACTGCTTGTATATTGGGACGACTTTGATTATGCGGGTCTACGGCCACTTCATGCAATTGAAAAAGAAGATTGGCCGGGACTGGTAATTTGGTTCCTATTTTAAAGAAAAACATATATTTTTTTCATTCACAAAAATGCATCAATTGTTTTTGTATATGTTATGAGATGAGATGAGATGAAAGTTTAAAATTAAATAAAATTTTATTAGATATATTTTTTTAATATATATATATATATATATATTTAGACTTTATAGACAGAAGGACCAATTAGAAGATATTCTCATAGTTTATGCAACACAAAATAGTTGGAAACATGTTGTTTAAATTTCTATCAGTTCTATTGTCTACAAATAATTTTAAAGCAAATCCTAATTTTGCTCTAATCTTTGAATTAAACTAACGCGCGAACGTGCTAAATAAATATTTACAAATTCGTATTAATTTAGTAGCATTCTAAGAACTTGGGGCTTGAATGCGTCCATGGCAATTTTGAAATGTGAGTCGACCCACTTGTGAGCTGATTGAAGAAAAAAGCTCCTCGGGGACCACCGCGTACAAGTAATCATGTGGATTGGGAATATCTAAACTAAAATGAAGAAAAGTCATTAATTAGCTAGGTCGACGGTCAAGTCGTGGACTAGTGCGTGCATGGGCGTAAACAACATGCCAACGACTAGAAAAACCAGCACCAGTAATGTAGCATCATTGTTTTCTATGACTCATCGATATCTAGCAGTTACTAGGAAAATACTAGCTAGGCTGAGGCTCTAACATTGGCCAGGTTTATCTATTCCAAAATCTTCTTCAAAACCTACCGCCCAATGAAGTTGCAATTGAATAGCACTGAAACTTCATGGAAATTAATCCAATTGCAATTGTAATCTAGACTACGTAATTAACATGCCAAACACGGGCCGGGATACATGGTTGCATTGACCCTGATCAAACTTTCAACTTGCAAACCAGTACTACCAAGTGTTTCACTTGATTTGACTAGGTTATGTTTGAACGTGTTGATGTAATTTCAGATGATTTGAATTGATTTATAAATAATAATTTTTTGTAGGTTTCATTGGGGCATTGATTATGTGACTAACCAATTCTTACCAATCAGATTTCTGCGTTGTATACGTATGTATTGGGCTAGGAAAAATGAAAAAGAAGATTAGGAGTACTGTTAATTAGGCTGTTTTATTTTATTTTTCTTTTTTTTAATAATAAAACTTTCATTCGCAAAAAGTATATAAATATTCCAAAAATTAAGACGTTTATCTACCAATAATTTTAAAACAAATTTTTATATATGCTCTGATTTTTTAAGACTGACGAAAGATAATCTGCTAGCTAGATAAAATATTTTTTAAATTCACATTTTATATAATAAAGATTCTAAGAGAACGAACACATTCAGGCAGCCTGCATGTGTCCATAGCAATATATAATAAATGTGAGACCCACTTGCATGTTAGACCTTGATCCGCCAATAATGTATAATGTGGATTGGAATTAATATCTAAACCACAATGAAGATCAAACGTCATAACGTGTGTGGATGGTCAGTGCATTTAGTAAATGAATTAAAATAAGTTTAAATTTGTTGGAGTCAATTGCTAATAGCCAGCTTACAATTTTTAAAATTAACCGAATGCATAAATATCGCACTCTCATGATTGTCATATTTTCCACTGAAATAGCCTTAAAGCAAATCGAGCTACCGCCCGGCCAATGCAGTAGTCATTGCAAGTGATCAATATGATTTGATCACTTGCAAACCAGTAATGGAACATGTTTTCTAAATTTCTATGACCCATTCATATCTAGAAATTACTTAGAAAATGTTAGGAATTATTTTATATAAGGTTGTGTAAACAAATTGAATTCGTACGCGGTTAGCCTTCAACTATATGCCATATAATAATTAACTTTGTGCATTTTCAACTTTCTTAAAACCTGTGTTGGCGCTAGAGTTTACAATAATTAGTCTGCAGCTTTTGATTCATTCATTCAAACAATTCGTTCAACTTGATTTTGATTAATTCCTTGAAGGATACGAGTATTTCAAAAATTAAACAATTAATTGGAAACAAGCTAGTTACTTGTAATGGCTTACATTCAGTTAAAATTAGCTTGAGATTCTTGTCGTAACTATGTATTGAACTAGGCTTATTCATAAGAGTTTTGCTACATACAAACACAGTCGCACACTAATCTGTGTACCAACACTGATTTATTCATACTTAAAATTTAAATTAACACTGTTTTCAATAAAATCTACTTTTTGACCAATCACATCACATTGGTGCATAGATTAGTGCATAATTGTGCTTGTAACTATACTTTTCCTATTCATAAAGTAGGTGGCATGCATAGTGAGAAGTTTGAATACTCACATAATAATATATTATCCGTTAAGAATGAGATAGGAGGGGTCTAGATGGGATAGCTATAGTGGCCGCTAGCTCCATTAATCAGATTTGAGTAGGGCCGTAAAAATAAACCAAAAAACCAGTCGAACTGACTGAACCCACCAACCAGCCTGTTCCAGTTTCGATTTCTAAAAACCAAAAAAATCGGTTGGAATCAATCTGGTACCGATTCTCGCATTTTGAAAATCGGTCTTTTATATATATATATACTAGATTAGGACCAACGTGCGATGCACGTTTGCTTCGTTCTACTGTTAACTGTTTAGTTCAGTTACAAAAATTTGTCAGCAAAAATATTACACAAATATAAACAGCAAAATGAGTTATGGATTTGTTTTTTTTGTCTAGGTGTCATTCAAGCTCAGGTCCATATTGGACAGGATCGATGGAGATAACATTGAAGTTTTTGTGTTTTTGTTGGTTGAATATTTCTGGGTCCACAGCAAGTTGAATCATCCACTGATTTTCTGAAGCTTCTGATGCCATTTTTTGTATAAATGGTAAATGTTCCTGTGTAGTAAATATTTAGTGAGTTTAGATAATTAATAAATGTAAAAATAATTTATATATAATTTTATTTGAAAATTTTGTGAAAAAGAATAAAGTTACCTCTCCAGTATGATTCATGAAATCAATGGCTGAATGACCCAATGCTTGTTCTGCAAGTTCACCAAACATAACAGCTGCTAATTTTCCTGTCCCATCATCAACTTCAACATATGCTCGACAACTGTAAATAATAAAAGTATTATTTTTTGTTAGTATTGGTAAAATTAATATGTGAATAATTTTGAAATGAATTGTTAATTATTGAAGTAAAAAAAATATGTACCGTGGTTCAGCAACACTTTGATATTTGCAGGGGTAACAGAGAAAGCTTTCATTATGGTCATGCCCAGTTCCTTTGTTACAATTGATGCATGACATATAGAAGAAGATTTGGTCCAAATTTATGATATTTATCTTTGCCTTGATCCAGAATTTTGCTTTCTATATTATATTAAGAACAATATTTTGTTTAATGAGAAGGAATATAAATATAAATATGATGTTAAGAAAAATAATTTACCTCCATTGGTTGCAAACTTTTTAGTAATGCAGCAACATCACAATTTTTTGTTATTTGTCGAATACCAATTGACGATAAAGATGTAGATGGGTATTTTAACGATTTTGCAATTATGACTTCAAGTCTTAAATCATTGATTGCAATCCTAAAAAAAGAAAAAAAGAAATTATAATTGGAACATTTTTAACAGATATGTTAAGAAAAAATATTGTAATTAATATGAATTACCATCTTTGCAGCAGTTTTGCTTCAGGGATAACAGGATTGATTGTAAATGCACTTGCTGGTCGAGATGAAAGAGATAGTCCTGTTTCGTTAATATAAATAATTGTTAGTTAAAAAATGTAAGATTTAAAATAAGAATTAAGAATTTGAATTATTAGAATTACCATTGTAAGAACGAACTTTGAGCTTTGTTGCAAGTAGAATTGGTTTTGTTTCGATTATTTCAGAAATTTTTTTGCATTCGTCTTGAACAAAACGTCCCCACATAGTCAACGAGATAGGATTGAAGCTACATGATATGAAAGGAGAAAATTAAAAAGAATTTAAAAAGTAAAGATTATAAAAAAATTTTCAAAAATTAAAAAGGGGAAAAAAGAATTTACCTTTGATCTATAACATAGATTTCTTGAAGAGTAGCTGGTCCATTTGTTAATGTTATTTCTTTTGGAGGTTTGATGTGAAGAGCAACTGCTAAGAGATCTGATTAAAAATATTGAAATCATTAGCTGTTTAGGAAAAAAAAAATTAAAAAATTATAATAATTTACCTATTTCTGCAATTGAATCTTTATAAGCATCCAACTCGTTAATGGGAATGAGGTTGTACTTTGGCATTTCTACTTGTTGTTCATTTTCTGGAATCTCTTCGATGATTGTTTTTGCATTTATAATCCATTGGTATTCATGCGACTCAGTTTTATATTTAGGATCCAGTAGTTTGACATATGCGTTTATAATATAGTAGGATCGAAACATCTGGAGAGAGTCTTCTCTTGAATCAATATCATTTCCGAACATTGTTGCTTGCAGACGATTTCCCTATATTATATAAGAAAGTATTGGTTGTTAGTTTTTATAATAAGTAAGGAATTTGTTTTTAAAAAAAAAGTAAAAAAATTTTACAAGTAATTATAATTACATAGAATGTATAAGATATGTTATATAAAGTATATATATATATGAGTATATTTGTAGATTAAATTGTAAGTAGAGAAAAAAATATTGTACCTGTTCATCTACCAACATTAAATTTTGGTATTTTATTGATGAGTGTTGCCCAACTCGTTTGGGGGATTTTTCAACCACGAGCATCTTGATTTTCCAGTCCCTTGTCTTTGGAGTAATATCTTTAATTGATGTATAAGTGATCCGCATTTTGAAAACTGATAAGCCAAAAAGAAATGAAGTCTATAAACATAAAAGGAAAGAAATGGAATTAATTAAACTGTAAAATAAAAACTAATAGAAACTTATATGTATTAATTAGTTAACAAGAATAAATTAATAGAATATTGGAAATATAAAAAAAAAATTGTAGGAAAATTTTAATCTATTTATAGCAGTTAAAATTAAATATAAAAAAAAATTTGTTACCTGCATAACATCAGTCAGAGGAGGCCAATGTTAATAAGTCTGTGTAGACAATATTTTTTGTGCAGTTTTTTTCTGGTTCATCAGTTGAGATTGGTCGTATCAGAATCTTGATTGCAGAAATAGTCTTAGCTCTTGATAAAGCTACATATAATTGTCCATGTGAGAAAACTGGATGTGGCAAATATATCCCAACAAAATCTAATGTCTGTCCTTGTGACTTGTTTACACTCATTGCAAAGCTTAGTTTAACAGGGAATTGAGTTCGTTTGAATGGGAAACCACTGTTTTCATCAGGATTTGGTAAAAATGGAATTCTCGGAATAAAAACCTTTTTGCCACTGTGATGACCAACTGCAATTTCTGCATGAATAACGTTACGATCAAAATTGCGACAGATTAGTCGTGTTCCATTGCATAGCCCTTCTGAAGGATTGATGTTTCTCAATAACATGATTGGACAGTTTTGTTTCAACAATAATTCATGTGGAGGAAGTCCATTTGGTGTTAAAGTATGCAAGAAATCTTCCATGACTGCCTGTTCAGATGCGTCGATTGTTTCATCAAAACTGTAATATTGTTTTAACTCTCCAGGAAATCTCTGAATTAACAAAGTGTTTATTTCATCAACATAACTGTTTTTTGGTGTCAATATAGCTCGATTCATCATGCTTGAAATATTTGTTGAATAATCAGAAATATTATGAAAAACAGTATCTACCAAATGATCCAAAGAAGTAGCATCATTTTCATATGGAATTAACATGACTGCAGGAATTCTGACGCATTCATTAATTGTGATTGGTGGTAACCCATTCCCTAAATCCAATATGTATTTTGAGAAGTCTGGATCTAATCTTGCACGCATATTTTCAGTTAAACGAATTTTTGTCAATTTTGGCCATAGGTAGGAAGAAACTAAGCTGGCATCAATCTGTTGTTGTCTTGTTCCTTTTGGGACCACAGGTAGAATCTGACGAAAGTCTCCACCAAATACAATAACTTTTCCACCAAAAGATAATTCTGAATCATTAATATCCTTTAGCATTTTATCCAATGCTTCTATAGATTCTTTTCTTGACATAGGAGCTTCATCCCATATGATCAACTTTACTTTTTGGAGTAATCTTGCAAGTCCACTTTGTTTGCTGACACTACATGTGAGATTTTTGTTGGTATGTAGTGGAATTTTGAATCGTGAATGTGCAGTTCGACCTCCAGGTAAGATTGATGCAGCTACACCAGATGAAGCAGTTGCAAGAGCAATTAATTGCTTTGTTCTTGTTGTAGCAAGGAGTGCTTTGTATAAAAATGTTTTTCCTATACCACCAGGACCATCAATAAAGAACATCGCAGGTTCATCTGACAAAACTTTTTGTAAGATAGAATTATAAGCATTTTGTTGTTCGCAATTAAGCAGTGTTGATGCATGAAGATCTTCTTCTGGAATTGGAACAGCTAATTCATCATCAATTTCTCTAAACAAAAACTCATCTTGATCAAAATCAATGTTTTGGTTGATAAGATGGAACGAATTAATGTTTCTACCCATTGATTCAAATATTGTGGAGATGGAGCGTAAAGTCTCAGTTCTAACAGTTGATGAAGAACTTTCAACTAATTGAAAATCAGCAGACATATCTTGTTCAAAGCGTTCCCAGAGATCTCTTGGATTTGTAGGATTACAGTAAACCAAAATTGTTGCAAATAGTCTTCTTAAACTGAAAGGCATTTGGTAAAGAGAGGCTTCATATAAGCATTCTTCTAAACTGTCATCTCTCTGTAATAAACCATACATAGTTGCAGCTTCACGAAATGTGGGGGCCAAGATACCATTGACAGTTTTGAGATGATCAAATGATAAAGGACCTCTTATATGATTTAATAACATCCGCAGATAATACCTTTCTCCTTCAAAAGGATTTGCTGTAACAATTCGACCTATCACAACCTGTTTTTTCCGAATAGTCCACATTTTGTATTGTTGGCTCCAAACATAAAATTCAGGAAATTCTTTATACAACAATTTTCTGGCATTCTGATCAACTTGATTTGTTGCGAAAAATTCAGTCAGCATTGACTTTGCTGAAAAGTCAAAGTTTATCACATTTGTTAAGTTTTCATGTGCACGGAAAGTAACCTGGTGCTGATTTTCAAGATGTAAATGTAAGCTATAGACTGCTGGATGAACCTCATTGATAATAAAGCCAAATATTCTCCACATAGCCTCTGGTGGAGTAATCCATCGAGCTGATTGAAATCTTTCAATTTCATCAATTTGTTGAGTGCTTTGTTCAAAAACCAGATTGAAGGCAACACGATCATGACCTTTATAAATGTATTTGTAGAGATACTTGACAGCTTTTATTGTAGAACATATCTCAACATTAATATGGCAGTCAAACATTGCAAGTAAATAAGGGTTATATGGAACAACCCAACGATTATCTAAATCATGTCCTCTGATTTTGACTGTTCTTCCATTGTTGCAGCGTTTGTATATTGGGAAGCAATCATTTCCAACAACAGTATTTGAGACAAACTGTTTTGGGTAATTATTTTTGCAACAACCATTTTTTTTCATGCATACATTTGTTGGATTTAGAACTCCACATGGGCCATGCATCATATGCTTAATAACAGCTGTATAGAGATGTAAGTTGTTGTCTTTGTCAGGTAATTCAGCAGATACGATTTCATCAAAAGATTCTGGTGCGTATAATTTCCAATCTTGACGCAATATAATTAAGAAATGAGCATGTGGAAGTCCTCTTTTTTGGTGCTCAATAACATAAACATATGCTGAGATTTTTCCAAATATTTCTCGTTTGAATAGTTCATACTTCAGATCCTCTAATTTTGCTCTAAAAATTCGAGCAATTAAGTCAGGTCGATTTTGGGTTTCCTCATGTGGTAACAATTGAGTTGAGATCTCTTTCCAGTTTGGATTACATGTCATTGTCAAAAAAATATCTGGTTTGCCATATCGTTGAACTAAAGCCATTGCTTCTAAATATCTTTTTTGCATATCTCTTGGGCCTCCAATAAAAGATGAAGGCAAAATTATACGTTTCCCAATTCTTGAAGCATTTGTTTGTCCAAGATTAATACTATCAACAATGCCTTGATATAATTCAGATCGAATATGTTGTTGATTGCAACGAAAATAATCTAACCTTGAAGTCTCTATCTTGATATACATGTCAACAACAAATTGTTGAAGAAGTCGGCCAGAGATTAGAAGAATAGATTTCAGATTTTCTCTAATTTGCAACTTGTAACAGTAATATTCACGGCAAGAAACAATGGGATCTTTTCTCTTTTTCTTTAAAACTACAAAAGCAATAAAAAATTATTTAAAAAAATACATACCAAATATATTAATAATAAGTTGTATAAAAAAGATAGGATAGAAAATTTAACCTTGTTCTTCTCTTCTGAGTAATTCTTCTGCTGATGTTGATTGATGAGGATCAATTAATTGAGTTGTGCAGTTATTGGCAGATATAGATGCAATTCTTTTGTTAATTCTTTGTATGCCTTGGTGCCATCCAATATCTCCAAGAGGAAACAACAGAGGATACTGAAGTGGATCATAACATCCAAAATAATATTGAACTAAATGACTCCCGCCAATATGATTAAATACGAAAATATCACGAGGTGTTAAATGTTCTGAATCATCATTTTCAACCCAAATAGCTGCAACTTCTGATGATGTTGGGGCATTAAACACCCGTTGATCTAAACCAGGATCTGATTTTATACAGATTTTTTGATATTCTAAATTTGGTAAATCACCAATAGATCGAAAAAATGTTGAATATGGATTTACACGAAGGAGATCCATAAGTTGGGCAATAATAGGAGGATCCATTCTGATTGAGTCAACAATGCGATTCTCGAATTCATGTTCAATGTCATAGAAATATAGCTGCAAATTAGAAGGTTGACCATCTGAAGGAATCAAATCAGGGAGATAGTGATAAATTTGACCTTGAGCTCGAAATGTATATATTCCTCTGTTTCTTTGACATAAATTTCTATCAAATTTAACTCCAAAAGATGTGAAAGCAAATTTGTTGTTGTACATTCGAACATATGTCCGAAATTGTGTAGATTCAGCAGTATTTGAAACAAACAGATTATAGAGTTGATCTGGAACATCATTTGTAACCAAAGAGATTGATCCATCAGCACAGCAGAAATTGTTTGTTTCATGAAAGAATCTTTTTGCTTTGCAATGCTGACAATGTGGCATATTTGGTAAATAATTTGCTTCAACTGGAACATTTTGTAATATTTGTCTATGTACAACATTATGACGACGTAATGTGCCTATTGAGTTGGGGTAAAGGAAAAACAAATATAAGAAATTTCATTAGAAATAATTAAATAATTTTTTTTCAATCAATATCTTAAATATAAATAACAATAAAATATAATGTTAGTAAATAATTCATTTTATTTTTAGTTCTTACCAAAAGTACATCTTCGCATATTTTTTTGAGCACTTGATTGTGATTGATCAACAAGAAGAACCTATTTTAGAAAAAAAATTAATTATTGAAAGAGAGTAAATAAATAAAATATATGATGACAAAAAAGAAAAGTTACTAAACCTGTTGGACCATAAGTTGTTCAGAAAGTTGACTTGTCTCTGTTGGTGCATTTGTTGACTTCCCTTTCGACAAATTTACAGAATAACTTGAGCCAACAGAAGAACTGTATGAAATATTTAATTGTGTAGATTCTTCTGAATTTTCAGCAAGGAGATGAACATTTGGGCATATGCTAGGCTCTTCTGAGGAGGTCATTCCAAGAATGTTAAAATTACGGCGAGAAATTCTGGGCCTCTTTCCATGGTATTGTTGAATATTAGAATTTTCAATATTGCCAATAGGTTCGAGATGATCATCTGATGTATCATCGATTGATATAATCATTTGATCAATATCAGATGGCGTTGAATCTTGAAAATCAACCATATCTCTTTTTGAAATTTGTTTCTGACAATGTCTTTTTGTTGTTCTTTGCTGCAATTGATCTTTTTTGTTTTGTAGAAGATCTTTAGATGACATTTTTTTTGTTGATTGTTTTTGAAGCAGAATTTTATTTAATTATTTCCTGAAATAAAGATTTTGGAAATAAATAATAAAATTTTATCATTTGATATGTCAATAAAGTAAATTAAAAGTTCAAAATTTTAAATTGACAATAAATAAAAAGTTCAAGAAAGTTTATTAATTGGAACAAAAAAGAACATATAATAAATATATTTATTTATAGTATATACTTTATTGAATAAAATATTACGTGCTAAATAAAGATATAATTTTAAGCATGGATTGAATAAATGAAATAATTTGTAATATACAAGGGAAAAAAATACTTACAGTTTTTTTAGCTAGCAAGATATTTGTTGACTTCAGATCTTTTAGTTGAAAATATAATCCCTGTTTTTAAAAAAGAAAAATGTATGTTAGTTTTAACAAGAAATATAATTTTTTAAATTTTTAAAGAGATAAAAATGTTTTAATTTGTTGCAACTAATTTTGATTAGAGATATTATAATAATTATTTGTAAATACAAAAATAATACAATTGATAAACGAAATTGCAAGAATTTGATCTTTAGTTGATATATAATAGTAAGAATAGTCATTTGTTATTATAATATCAAATTTAAAACATTAATAACATTCAAATGTTTTTTTAACAATTTATTTTGGAATTTTTAATTAATGAATTATATAAAAGAAGTGATAAAAATTTATATTATATAATAAGTTTGTATTTATTTTAATTTTGTTTTATTTATACATTTATTTTAAATGGTTAAATTTAATTAAAATAAAATATAAATAGTTTAAATCAGAAAGAACATAAAATAAGGATGTTTTATTTTATAAATATTTACAGTTAAAGAATTGGTCATAAATGTCTTTTTTGAATTTATAGCTATAAATTTTATAGCTTGATAAATTCAAATTTACATAGAATCAATGTCTAAATATGGTATTATTTTTAAAATCACTATGTTCTATAGTGATTTTAAGATTAAAATTTGATGGAAACACCATTATTTAGATTGAAATCTATATTAAAATTTTTACTGACCATATCTTAATTAAGAAATATTTACAAAAAATAACATTTATATAATAACTATCATGAAATATGTTTGAAGAAATGAGATTGTTGTTAAAAAAACAAAATATTAAAGTATCAATGGACAAATAAAATGCAAATATTTTGAAAGGAAAAAAAATTTAAGGCATTTATAATTGTAATTGTATAATTAATATCTAAGAATAATTTGAGATTTATATATAGTATTGTGACAAAACAATATTTTATAACTGTTGGTATTTAATTCTATTACATAGAGGAACAAAATATTCATCCTTAAACAAAAATCCATCCAGAACATTAAAATTTATATGCAAAGATTTTATATTTAAATATTAAAGTTTAAAGAACATATTTATAAAATTTAAAATTTTTAAGAACTGGAAAGAAGAAAAATAAAAAATAGAAGTTTATTTTTATTTTTATTTTTTTATGTTAATAAATGTTTTAAAGATATCAATTATTAATAAAGTTCTGGATGGATTGATGTTCAAGGACAAATAAATGTTTAAAAAAATACAAACAGTTAATAAGTGAAATAATTTTAAAAGAAATGTATAAATTTACTTTTGTTAGGAAATAAATTTCACATCAAAGAGATGATGTGTAAATTTATGAACTAACAACATATAAAAGACAATTGTAAATATATACAAAGATTTTAAATAAAAGAACAATACATTAATATGTAGTAAATTTGTTATTTTTGAAAAATTTTCATAGCATTTGTTTATTAAAAAATTAAAACACAAATATGATAAATAGATTTTTGCATCATTTTAGCAAAAGCTAAAATAAAAAATATTTAAGACTAAATATGTACTATTAAATATATATTTATAAAAAAAATAAATATTTAATATAATATTTAGAAATTTTATGTCAAAAGATTATAATGTTATTTAAATTTTGAATTTTTTGTTAATAAAAAAGGCCATATTTTTTACAACAAATAATGCATTAGATTTTTTTTTATTTTAAAGAAATATGTACCAATAAATATATAACTGAACAAAAGATAAATGTTTAATATTAATAAAACAAATGAATACTTACAAATTTCTTACCAAATGATTATAATGTTATCTGAATTTTGATCTTCCTGTTGACAAGATAGTCCCTATTTTTGACAACAAATAATACATTAGAATTCATTTAATAAGAAAATATTTTTTTTTTTAAATCTAAAGTAATGTAAATTTCATTTATAGAAATGAAACCACCAAAATAAATGTGATAAATTTTATCTAAAATATAATCTAACTTTTTAAGCAAATAAATTAACAATTTATTCTTACAGTCAAAATAATAAATTTTTGCAAATAAATTTTTTATAGTTTTATAAAGATATAGTTTTAACCATGAATTGAATAAAGCAAAGAATTTGTAGTATATAAAGAAAAATAATACTTACAGTTTCTTTAGCTAGCACGATATTTGTTAACTGCAGATCTTTTACTTGAGAATGTAATACCTATTAAAACAAATGTATGTTATTTTCAAAAACAAATATTTATTTTTAAAATTTTTAAGGAGATGAAGAAGTTTTAATTTGTTGCAATTAATTTTGACGAGGGATATAATTGATAACATTCAAATGTTTTTTTAAAAATTTCTTTTGAATTTTTGAAATAATGAATTATATAAAAGAAGTTATAAAAATTTATATTATATATTAAGTTATAAAAGAAGTTATTTTTTAAAAAGTTTCATAGCATTTGTTTATTAAAAAATAAAAGTCAAAATACGATAAACAGATTTTTGCAATATTTCAGCAAAAGGTAAAATAAAAAATATTTAAGATTAAATATGTATTATTATTTCAAAATTTCTTTATTATTTCAAAATTTCTTTTCAAAAGATTATAATGTGATTTCAATTTTGATTTCTTTATTAACAAGAAAGGCCCTAATTTTGACAAGAAATAAGACATAAGTTTTTTTTTTTTTTTTTAATTTTGAAGAAATATGTACAGTTAAATATCTAATAGAACAAAAAATAAATGTTTAATATTTACAAAACAAATGAACACTTACAATTTCTTATCAAATGATTATAATGTCATCTGAATTTTGATACTCCTGTTGACAAGATAGGCCCTATTTTTGACAACAAATAATATATTAGAATTTTTTTAATAAGAATATATTTCTTTAAAGATGTAAAATAATGTAAAATTCATTTATACAAATGAAATCAGCAAAACAAAATAGTTTAATAACTTTAGATACATCAATTAGAAACATTGAATCAATTTGATTTTTTGAAATATTTTTCATTTTATTTTATTTTATTTATTTCTATTTATTATTTCTATTTATTCATATTTCTTATTTCTATATATTTATATATATGGATATATATTATAAAAATAGCCACTATTTTTAACAACAAAAAATACAACAAATAAAAAAAAAAAAAGAAGAAGATGTTATTAGTTAAAAGAAACATATTAATTTTTAAAAAATTAAAGCATATAATTTTTTTTAAATGTTATATTTTTAGATATAAAAAAATTTAGTCGTTATTTTTATTGTTATGTTTTTATATATTTTTTCTTCGTTGAAATTTTTTTTCACAGAATATAACATATGTCTAAAAATTTGAACAATTTATTCTTAACTTGAATCAACTTTGTTTTAGTTTAATTTTTTTACAGCAATATAATATTTTTTTCTAAATAATCTTTTTGGTTGTTGAAGTGTTTTTTTAATAAATATTTATATTTTAATTTAATTTGTTCCCTTTTTTTTTGTGTACAAAAATAAAATGATAAGTTGTCATTTATTGGTATGAATTTTTTATATATTTTTCTTAAGTTACATGTAAAATTTTTACTCTATTTTATATTACTGAATATGATTGATCATTTTTAAGCTAATCAATGTTAATACTTATATAAATTGACAATATTGACTATTTTTATGGATTATTGACATATATAAAAATGAAATGTTATGTTCTCATTTATTATTCAATTTTATAAGTATATTAAATTATATTTGTATTTTTAGCTACATCTACAATTGTTTTTTCCTTTATATTACTCAATATTATTGTTTTATTATGTGTAAGACTTTTAGATTAAGTTTATTCATGTTTCAAAGATTTTTTGAATATTGAAATAAATGGCTACTCTAATAATTGATTACATCTGTGTTGAAACAAATAAAAAGTAAAACATAAAGAAGATAAAAATACTACAACAATTGAAAATGGAAAGCATGAATAGATTTAGTCACCCATCCTACAAATAAATTTACTTTTATAAATTTAGTTCATATTTAGTTTTATTCTAATATATAAACTGTGTAAGTAATGGAGAAAAAAACAAAAATCTAACAAAAACCAAAATAGACAAGTTTGAAAACATAATAAAAAACTGATGTTATAAAGCCATTCACATTAACTTTCCCATGAAATTATTTATAATTTAGTTAAAAATGATAATTTAAAAAAATTTTCTCCAAATTTTACTCAATTTTTATAAACTTCCAATATGTCAATCTTTACGATTTCTTTATTATATTAAAATACTATTTTTGTATTTTTTTAGTGAATATTTTAAACAAAAATTTAAATAATTTTTTTGTAAGTATGATAATATTTATATAATTAAATTTTTTATATTTCCATAACTATTTAAATTATTTTTAAAATCATTATTTAAATTTATATTAAATATAGTAAGATTAAAAGTGTAAATAATTAAAAGTAAATAAATATAATATAAAGTTTAAATGATTATAAATATATAAATATTTATATATATAATTAAAAATTAAAAGGTCCGTCTATAGCTAGATATATATCTATGTAAATATATATATATATATATATAGAAATATAGATATAAATATATAACTAAATAATCCGGTAATAAACAAATTATAGGAGGGTAGAAAAGTCATTTTGCTCTAACCCTAGAAAGCCCTATATAAGCCTCTCTAAACCTAACCCTAATGTTTTGGCCGCCTCCTTTAATCTTCCGTCCTCTCTCTCTCTCTCTCTCTCTCTCTCTCTCTCTCTCTCTCTCTCTCTCTCTCTCTCTCTCTCTCTCTCTCTGTTTCTCTCTCGGGCCGTTCTCGTTTCATCTTCCGTTGCCTCTCTCTCTCACAGTTTTCATGTTCCGTTTAATGTTCATCTCACAGTTGCCTCTCTCTCTCGGGCCGTTCTCTTTTAATGTTTTGGAGTTTCGTTCGCAGCACTCATCTATTCCGTTTATTTGGGTTTTTTTTTTCTTTTGTGCGTTTAGATCTAGATTGTTGTTTAGAGTATAATCTAAAACTGTTTATTTGGTATATTTTTTGTTGTTTTTTCATACTTTCAGATAAACATTGTTTTTTACGGTTTTTCATTTCTTTTTTTCCTTTTAGATCTGAACATATTTGTTTTTGTTTGATTTTTTTTATCGTGTTTTGTTCTTGTTTTTGTCTCCGATTTTGTTGTTTGAAGTTTGAAATTTTGAGATCTGTACAACAACTACGGTCACGACATGTACGGCCGTTGCCCCCCCCCCCCCTCTCTCTCTCACAGTTTTCATGTTCTTATTTGATTTATGTTTGTATTTTCTTCTTGTTTTAATATTTTGCAGTTTTGTTCGCAGCACTCATCTTTACAGCAATTTTTTTTTTTTTAACATTTAGATCTGTACAATAGATCTGTTTATGTTTTTACGGTTTTTCAATTTTCTTGTTTTTCCTCTTAGATCTGAACATATTTCTTTTTGTTTTATTTTCTTTGTCCTTTTTTGTTCTTGTTTTTGTCTTTTGTCTTATGTTGTTCTTATTGTTTTCGATTTTGTTGTTTGAAGTTGGAAATTTTCAGATCCGCTGGGTATGGCGGGGCGTAGCAGGCCACGACCACCGCAGAAGGTGTGATATTTTTCACCTATTTGGTTTTTCGGTTTTTTTTTTTTAATTTTTTTATCTGAACGAAATTTTTGGTTTGTTATTTGGATCTGTGGGTTTCTCTGTTGAATCTATTGTTTGTTGGGTGTCCCTCACATCGCCGCTCACATCCGCAGCAAATGGCCACTCGTGGAAGCGCACGGCCACGCCAGAAGGTGAAATTTTTTTCATTTGTGCATTTTTTTGGTGTATCGATGTATATTATCACTATACATATACTTTACATGTAGAGTGAAATTCTTCAATCCGATAGTTTATGTAGAGTGAAATTCTTCAATCAGATAGTTTTTTTTTTCTCAAAAATTTAGTAACTGGGTTTTGGTTTTTTGACTAACTGCAGTTTTGTTTTCCTATTCTCAGCACACAACAACAAACCAGAAGATGAAATTTCAGAAGATTGAATTTGTATATGATGCGTTAAATTTTTTTGTTCGGTGTACTCTCTGTAAATAAAGATGTAAATATGCAAACATAGTTTTTATCTTTGGATTTTTTTTTTTGCTGTAATACATATACATATCATCTAATTACATAATGTAACAAATTCATTGATTCATACAAGACAGTTAATTTTTGCAATATACTGAGGAAAACAATAAAAACGTACCTACAATTCAATTGCTGAGAGTGTAGAACGCAGTAGAGAGCCCCAGCGAAATGAAATGTGAAAGAAATTTGAATATTTAAACTGCAGTTCCAATCAGAATTAATTGTAAAAATACAATATAACCAAACCGGCAAAGCAAAACGACGCTGAGGACAACGAAGCAAATAATAAAAATAAGGGTAAAATCGGGAAAAAAAAAAGAGAAAAACAAATATGTCGGTGGGAAGTTAAAATGACAAAAACGGCTGTCGGTGGAATACAACTAAAACATAAGCCACCGTAATTGCCAAATAAACTGAAGGGTAAAATGGGGAAAAAAACGCTGGAACGAAAAAAAAAAAAAAAAAGGGCGAAAAAAATATTTACTGTTCCTAACACTGTAGCTTTCGGATTGCCGCTTATATTATCACTATAGATATAACTTTATCTTATATATGAAATATTTGTTATATAATTCTTTATGTTGTATATAAGTTTTTATATTATATTATAGGTGTAAAAAAAAATACTTTTTACTTAGTGATTAAAAAAAATGCTAATTAATATAAACTAAAATTTTTACTTAGTGATTAAAAAAATACTTTTTAATCAGTTTCTAATTTCCTTTTAAAATATTTAAGGAGTTTTAAAAAAATATAATATATATACTTTTTGTAAATATGTTTTTACACATTTAATTATATATATTCATATAAAAAATCTATAACTTATATAGACTATAGATAAATCCAATACTATTAGTATATATAAGTTATAGATTATAGTATCGGATTTATCTAATTATTAAAAAGATAACTTTATCTAATTATTGGTATGGTGGGAGCTGCCAGATATATTTGTACTGTCAATTTGATGGATGCAAATAATGATAAAAGATATTTTGAAACAAACAGAAAGAAAGACTCCCATTTTTAGGACTCAGTGACGCATGTGCTTACGTCTAAGTATATACACTATTAATTACATGCTTGTTTACAGCGGTTCTCTCTCATAAATTCATAAACCCCTTTTCTGGCTCTCTCTCTCTCTCTCAATGACGAGATCAGGTGTGTCGCTCCTCCCTGCAGGACTCACCGCCGTTATTGTTCTAGTACTGCTAGTCCATCAAACTTTCGGCGTTAAGGACGGTGATCACTGTGCTACTTCCTGCGGCAATATCCACAACATAAGTTCTCCGTTTCGATTGAGAGACCAGCCAGCAAACTGCGGCAAACCAGATCACAATCTGTCATGTGAGGACGATCAAACTGTGCTATACTTATTTGGCGGAAAATATTACGTACAGGAAATCAATTACAGTAACCAAACAATACGACTTGTGGAATCGGGTATTCAGAAGGATAATTACTCCTCTATCCCTCGTTATTTTCTTAATTACGACACATCCGACAAGTATCCATATTTTTTCTCTGATCGGAACTATAGTGCGGTGGCTTTTTTGAAGTGTGAAAAACCAATGAATTCAGGGATCTATCTGAACAAATCTACTTGCTTTGAGAGTGGAGTGTATTCCGCGTCCAACTCTACTAATAATTTGACCCAATCCAAGCTGGGGTTTGATTATGTTACATATGGGTGGACGAAAGCAAGCGATGTTGTGGATGAATCGTGCCAAGTAGAGCAGATTGTTTGGACATCGGAGCAAGGCCTATTACCAGATGATGATGATGAAAGAAACTTCTCCTGTACAGACTACCACAACAAATTGGCCTATGGTTTTCAGCTTGTATGGGACTACGCCAGTGGACGTTGTATGAATAGGTGTGGCAAAGTGGTTGATTGCAGCGTCGACCCGAATGGCACATTAGTCTATATAAGCGACGACGGATCATGTACTGGTGAGTAAAGAATGCGTACTGCTCCAATTTCTAATCCAATATTATTATATATGTTGAATTACACAAAGAATTATAAATAATATTGATTGAAGTTTCCAAACGCTAACTCTATTCCTTGTTTTGTGAAACCAGGACTCCCTAAAGAACTATTTTGGTTATACAAAGGTGAGGTTTTTATCTCTCTCTCTATATATATAGGCTCATGATGTGATACTGGCATAAATAAAATTTAGTTTCAAATTATTATAATGGCTTTGATGTTCTTTTCTTTGTCAAATTAACAGGATTCCGCGGCATACTACGTACTTTATACGAGGGTGAGGTTAATCTCTTTAATTCTCAAAAAGATATTGTAATTTCAAGCATATATATGATATTAGGATGAAATTGGCTTAGAATAAAGAATTTTCTTAGTTAATTATCCAATTTAGAATGAAGAATTTTCTTTGATGTACTCTTAAAATTATTTATTTAAGTATTCAGCCGTTCACTTATTAATAATTTTTTTTATTCATTTTTGTCATCAGACCGGTAAGAATCCATAACTCACTTTTATTAATTTTCCTTATAATTATTTTTCGTCTTCAGTTGATTTTTCGTCTTCACGGAAAGAATCATATATGTACTGACACATGCCCCTAACTAATTAAAAACAGTTACAAAAATAAACTCATGAATCCCTTGCCGTATCTTTTTTTTTTTTTTTTTTTTTTTGAGGACGGCACCTCCCGTGCCTTTTATTGAATAGAACCTCACTTAAGGCAGAGGAAAACTCTTGCCGTATCATTCATATATAGCCCGCGTTAATGTTAAACGTGATATTAAGCAGTTCCAGCACTTAGAAATTGAATACGCTTATTATAATGACATGACTTTCATGAAAATTATAACATGAAATGCTATTAATGACACTTAATAGAAAGCTGATTGATTGTGAGTTTCCAAATGCCTGATGTTAACGTTCTTCTTTTCTTCATCATTAATGCAGTAGTACCCCTCAATAATAAAGTCGATTATCAGATCTACCGTGATTTATATGAACGTGACAGAGGTGAGGTTTCTATATATCTATATATAAATTAAAAAGTTGTTTGAAGGATATATATATGATTGAAAGACACATGAATTAATGACCTAGAATTGGATCTGTACGTTGTGTCCGATGATGATTATCCAAGTAGATGATAAGGATAATAACCGATCGAATTGTCTACCCAATGATGGATTTGATCTTGTTTTTTGCATGCGAAACCTCGTTTATAATAACAAGCCTCGAATATTATGAGCAAACTATTCACCCTTAGCCACAGGATATAGCTCAAGAACGTCGAAAAGCTGGCATATATAGAATCTCGAGCTCAACTCAATTTATAGAACTTATTTATGCAATTTTCTTACGCCTTGAACTTTTAAATTTGTCGTAGTCTCTTGATTACTTAGTTTATTCTTTCATATTCTTGCAGTACTTTCAGTCCAACTAATGATCATTCTCATCGACTTCGGTAAGAACCTGCATCTTTCCTTTGGTCTTCATTATTTTTTTTTAATTACATTTTTAGCAAATCATTCTTTAGGCTATAAAGAATGGAAAACATTAATGAGTTTTTGACAGAAAAACTAATAGTCACTATATATGCCGATTAGTTTCAAGATCAATTTGACAGTTGTGCAACTACACAATTTTTTCTCTTATATATGATCTATTTTGGTGATGCCCTTCCATATATATAGGACTATTCCATGGAGCGGCAAAAATTATACTGGGAACTCCATTTGTGCTTGCATTCTTGATATATAAGTGGCGTAGGAGACATTTATCAATGTATAATGCCATTGAAGAATTTTTGCAAAAACACAATGATCTCGTGCCAATAAGGTACTCTTACTCAGAAGTAAAGAAGATGACCAAAGGTTTTAAGGATAAACTGGGTGAAGGTGGTTATGGCACTGTCTTTAAAGGAACACTTCGAAGTGGCCAACATGTAGCTGTAAAAATGTTGGGTAAATCCAAAGCTAATGGCCAAGAATTTATCAGCGAAGTTGCTACCATTGGAACGATTCACCATGTTAATATAGTGCAACTCATTGGCTTTTGCGTTGAAGGATCAAAGCGTGCTCTTGTATATGAATTTATGTCCAACGGATCTCTCAATAAATACATTTTTTCACAAGAAGGAAGTATTCTTCTAAGCTTTGAAAAAATGCATGATATTGCTCTTGGAGTAGCTCGTGGCATTAAATATTTACATGAAGGTTGTGAAATGCAAATTTTGCATTTCGATATCAAGCCTCACAACATTCTTCTCGACGAGAATCTTACACCTAAGGTCTCAGACTTTGGCTTGGCAAGACTTTTTTCAGTAGATGACAGTATTGTTTCTTTGACTGCTGTAAGGGGGACATTGGGATACATGGCTCCCGAGTTGTGCTATCAAAATATTGGGGGCATCTCATATAAAGCCGATGTTTATAGTTTTGGAATGTTATTGATGGACATGACAGGTAGACGAAGGAACTTGAATACATTTGCAGATCATTTTAGTGAAACCTACTTCCCTACTTGTGTCTATGATGAGTTGCACAATGAAAATGATATAGAAATAGAAGATGCCATCGACGAGGAAAAGAAAATGACTAAGAAGATGATCATAGTTGCATTGTGGTGTATACAAATGAAACCTAATGATCGTCCTTCAATGAAAAAAGTCATAGAAATGCTTGAAGGAGATATTGAATGTTTACAAATACCTCCAAAGCCTTTCTCAGCATTATCAGAGAGATACATACAATCAGACATTGAAGAAAGTTCAAATCAGTCTTGGTCATCAATTCAATCGAGCGAATTGAGTCAATATACACAATCGTCAATGCAATTTAACTGATATGTTAGTTTGTTGATTTAGTTGCATAAAAAAGCTAGTCTCCCTAGCTAAGGATGGCAATCTTCTCATACTTCACAATTCAAAGGTTCTTCATATTATTATATATGTAACAAATAAGTGTTAGCTTTCCAGCTTCTTCCTATTGTCATTTATTTCTGAATTCAGTTTGCTTATGCTAAACTATTGAATGGGTTTTTAGTTAATTTTTGACGAGGTATGGCGTTAATATTGAATTCTCATTGGTCGTTTCCACTAGCTTGTTGAATTTTGGATATTCTATGAGACCAATCAATATAATTTAGTTGCACTTATATAAATGTGTAGACTAATTTTGGGCTAGCTAAGTACTAGCTAGCGTATCATTGAACATGCAACTATTATTAAGAGACTTAGATGCAATCACCTTACACAGCTCCACCCCATTTAGAAAATATAGCACTATATATATATATATATATATAAACTCATGCATGCAAAAGAATATATCAATATATATACATATTTATGTGCATATAAATGCAATTTATGCATATATGTCTCTGTATATACATCATGCTTAAAGCACCCATCAAAGTTTATAAAGTTAGAAAAATTAAAATGCTATAAAATGAAAGGAAAATGCTATCTACAATACCATTATCTCACTATGTTGATTTATCATTTTGAATTCCTTTTTTTTAAACAAAAAAAAAAAAACAAAACAAAACAAAAAGAGGATCCAAAGGTAATGGAAAGTAGCACATTTTCAAGTACAATAAAATTTGAAGAGGAGTGCATTATATAACATTGCTCAAAATGAATTCCAAATATTAAATATAATAACGATATAAATAAGGAAGATACCTGGTAGTCATGTTTCATTCTTACAATTACATAATAATGTGATTGGATTATTATGTAATCACAAGTAAATATTAGGTTAATTAGAGAATAATACAAGTTAAAAGAATAGGTTCAAAATAAACACAATTTATCATGCTTCAATATAAACTATCATTTAGGGCTAAGAGTATATAATCTCTTTTGCATGTAGACCATTGGTTAAAAAATTATGCATGCCATGGTGCCATCATAATTTCCTTTAGCGTTTGACGATTAAAAAAACAGTGCAAGTCCATGTACAATTGCAAATAGGGCTTAAAACACTCCAAATGCCCTTTTTCATCTTTTCTTATCAACCGTTGAGCTGCAACAAAATGTTTTTTTCCATCCAGAGGATGAATTATTTTTTACAAATGTCGATCACGAAGCATATATACCATCGGCAAGATAATATCCCATTGTGTAGTTATTTTCATTGATTGAGTAGTTGACCTTTGGTGCACATTATTGAGCAAGCTCTCTAAATGGAACATTCTTTCACAATTCTCTTGAGAATTTTATTTCACAATTGTTGAAAATGAATATTCTTGTAATATATTTTGAGAATATTCTCATAATATATTATATTTTTTAATATTTTGAATCAATTTAAATTTTGGTTTGGCTTATAAATTTGGATTAATCTAAACTAGGACATAATTATATAACATTGTATATGCGTAGATATTGCAAATATCAAAAGATACGATGATATGATTGGTAGTTAGAGTAAATATTTAAAATGAATAAAAAATATTAAATTATAATATTTAAATGACATAAAGATAAAAATAGATAAGCTGATGTATGTATAATATATTGTAAAAGTCAGTATGTTAAAAAAAGATTTTTATGATGTACTTTAAAGGATAGGATAAAAGAACCATTGGGAATGGTGTTAGCTGACCTAAGCAGTGAAATCAATTATCTGTCATACCCATATCTAAATAGCCTTAGCCAACATTTTTTTAAGCAAACAAATATATAATTTAGATACAGAAACCGAGATACATGAGAAGAGTGTGAGATTCTCCAACAAACACCACATTACAATAACCATAGCACAAAAGCAAAATAAAGAAAAAAAAAAAAAAGGTTTTGGGACCAAAATCTTGGTCCCTACCTATACCCTTCCATAAGGGTATCGTCTTAAATGATGGTTATTAGCTGTTTGCACACCTATGGGAACTGTGATCCCACCGTTAAAGGGGATGGATGTTGAAGGTGCACTGCATTTTGTTGTCTTGAGATATTTTATGAAAGGACCCGTTTTCCCTTCCTCAAGATCATCAGTTAGGGAAAGCGGAAACATAGTAGGAAGACCGACATCAAATGGTCGACTGCGGTTTACTGAGTTTTTGGGGTGGGGCGTGGAGACCACGTGCTAGTGATTGTGGGATGGGTTAGGTTAGATTTGGAATATCTTGAGGTGGTGAGTCTACTAGTACGATGTGAGATAGCCATGCTTGAAAGAAACAGCATGTGAGTATCACATAGCGAGATTTTCCCCGTGGTTCTGCTTTGTCTTAATAGATCAACAGTTGGGCAGTTGCGTGATGGGGCACGTGCAGGTTGTCGATCACCGAAGTACGGTAGATTTGACCAAAACCGAGCCAGTGGAAATGAGGGGTTAAAAACCCTAGAAGAGAAACTTTTGCACAGACAAATACTGGAAAATGAGTGGAGTGGAGGATGGGAGCCAAGACTTCATCCTCCTCTCACTCCATCCTTCTCTCCGATGGAAACACTGATGAGAAAGGGTTAGTAACTTTTCTAGAGAGAAGTGAGAGTTTCTCTTTCTAGAAAGAGCTAATCCAACCGACTAGTACCTGAATCTTTTAATTGATGCATCAAGCCATCGACATGAACAAATTCTATGGTATTGTGAAACGATAAGTGGTCTTGTCTTGACCTTGTCCTCATAATGGGCCATTATTGCCTCGCTTAGTCTTTATGATGCCAAAATTATTGTACTAGTCCATACAACTGCAGCCATGAAGTCCATCCTAATGTCACACTTTCGTAAACTTATGGTGACCAAGCCCACAATCTCATCCATCTTTCTCCACCTATTTCCTTATTTGTGCTGAAACTAACTTGTCATCACAAAGGCAAGACATTGATCAGTAGGCTATCCAAATATGATGCGGCAACGTTGTGACGTCCTTAACTCCCATGTACTGAAATGCCGGAATCAAGGTGTTGGGATGATGATAACACAAGTCACACATTCCAACGAAAAGTACTTAAGTGTGTGCAACATACAAAAAGTGTACAACAAAAGTCGCAGCGATTAATTAGAAGTTAGCCAACTAAGTACCTGAAATTTAAATATAGATTTCAAAATAAAATGGCTTTAAAAGTTATACGGTTATCCAATATAAATATAATACAAACCAATTATATAGCCAAAAAGTGGGAGACAAATCCCAATACACGAGCAAGTGATCCCAAATCACTTCTATGACAGAGCTAAATTCTCAGGCTTTACATCAATATCATCTGCATCAAAATCTACGGTACTGCAGGGTGTCAAATACCGTCACATTGTGGATCTCAGTAAGTAATAAACCAAATAGCCTAAGAGATGAAAATACATTTATGCAACAACAAATATGCATGCATATGATGAAATATGCATGAGACCCAAAAATTACAAATTTTCCCTAAAATGAGCATTTTTGCAATTCAAGCCAAATATCCCATTTGACCCAAAGCATACCATTAAATACCATTCGCCATTTTTTCAGAAAATGGCCCAAGCACAAATCCACAATTTTTTTCAGAAAACGGTCCTCATATCCATTAAATCACAAACTGCCATTTTCTCATAAAATGGTCTAACATATCCATTTATCCAATCACTGTAGGCGGGAATCACAGTCAGGACTACCACCATCCTTACTTACTACCATCTTTACAGCGTGCACCTTAGGAGGGAATCGTAGGCAGAAAGAAAAATGAAAGGAAAGAAATGATGTCCAGCCCTTTCAACTTGGGTCACAAAACTGATCCAATGAAAATAATTTTCAAAACAGCCAGTTAAATAAATTAATTTAAATGTAGTGACTACATAAAATAAAATAATAAATTCCAACAACACAAAAATTTTAAAGCCCAAAAACTAATTTAAATCAAAAAGGAATTTAAATGCAAAACAATAATTAATATTAAGAAAGCACATCAAAAATAAATTCTACAACTTAAGAATCACAAAATATATCCAATGAGAAACATATTAAATCTAAAACAAGAGAACCAATATTTAAATGAAGCAAAATAATCTTTCAATTAAAATACACTAAAATACGGGATATCACAAAGAGTCATAATATATGTCATCTTATACCGCTTATATGGCTTCTATTCTTGAAAATTTGAACTAGCCTAAGGTACACCATTCATGGTCATGATTCAATGGTGCTTGGACTTTTGCACAGATATCTCAACCAATTTATTTATAGAAGACAAGATAAAAATTGAAAAACATCTTACCAGTTTATAAAACCTGTAGAAGAACAAAAGGGAAGCCGAAAAGAACATGTATAATGGAGAGGAAAATAGTTTGATTGGTAAAATTGAGCTTTTTACTACTTAGAAAGCCGTCAATGAGTCTCATTGCTCCCAAGAGAACCAGTGCAACCTACATTTCTTTACTTTTTTGCCATTATTGCTACATATAAGTTATCATAACTTATCAAGTTAACTTGAGGAAATCCTTAATGAATCATATATTATTGGAACGACTAAGAAATCCACTCTTCTCAATCATACCATTCCTCCCGCATTTCATTGCTCCCAAGATAACTAGCGCAACCTATATTTCTTTACGTTTTCGCCATTATTGCTACATATAACTTATCATAACTTATCGAGTTAACTTGAGGAAATTCTTAATGAATCATATATTATTAGAACGACTATGAAATACACTCTTCTCAATCATACCATTCCTCCCGCATTGCTCTTCTCAAACCATGCCCTTTATGACCTTCTATTATCCTTGTAATGCCCCATTGAAATACTAGAAGACCTAACATTCAATTTGGGTGAAACTTCAAAAAAATAGCTATAGCCCAAAGACATCTCATTACCCTTCTGCCAATCTTGGTAGCAAATCTCTCATCCATCTCAATAGCTCATTATAAGCATACAATTGGAGAGAAAATTAACCAATCCGAGTTAAATATTAACGAAATTTACAATTTATAGTCTTTTTTCTTCCAAAATAAAAGCGAAACAATGGTTCGTTGAATATATATAAAGCAAAAACAAAAAAACATTTTTTTTGCAAAATAAAAGTAACATGCACGAACCAAAGTAGGATTTCTGTTCAATTACTTCTAGCAAGAGAATTGTTGATAAGAAAAGTTACAATAAACGTTGCAAAGAAGGAAAAAACATGAGACTTAAAAGAGAGAGAGACAGAGAGACCTGAAGCAAAGGATTTAGGTGTCTTTGTGGGAATCTAATGCGTGGAATCCTCTTCAAGACGTGCTAATTCTCCACCCATTATCGGCCTCTTCAACTGTACGTTTCTCTTTCTCTGATGCGATTGCAGAATTTGTTTTGTGGTTGTTCTTTGAGGAAGCCTAGTACGACATGATGGCAAAATGTGACCTTTACACATGCATGTTTAATTTTGGGGGGCGTGTTTGGAGCTCTCGTAAAACAGCTAAGCTATTTTTGGATAACATTATTTGTTGTTTGATTTGTTTGGTCTGATCAATGTGACAATAAAAATTCATGGTACAAGAAAAATAATTAGATTTCATATCTAAAAAAGCAAAAGCCATTTAATTTTTATGAAAATAATAATCTTTTCCTATAATTTTGATTAAAAAAGAAGACTTTCGTAGAATATATAAGTTAGAGATCTATATATGTTTTCCTCTTCCCTCATCACCTTTTTTAGGTAGTGCATGCCATAGACCCCAAAATTGTGGTATGCCCACACAAATGGCCTATTCTCTCGTTCTAAGTATCACAAATGCTTAGGTCTTGATATTTGGAATGGAAGAATCTAAGTAGCATATAGGTACTGATCAAATAAATCAATTTTTAAGTTTAGTTCTATTAATTCTAGTTTTGGTTACTTTTAATTACATAATTTAATAGTTCAAATTGTAGTGACATAAAGGGTAGTATATATATATATATATATCTAACTCTCTCTCACACACGCACAATATATTTAAATTTGCAAAAAAAATCATTTCTATAAGCATCAATCTCTAAACAATTAGAGAGCTCTTTGTACTCAACCTTTAAAATTGAACAAAATAAAAACTTGTCCTTTTCTTTTTCAAGATATTTATATGCAAACAATTCTTTTGAAATTTTATTTTGGACTAACTGAAAAGATGAGTCAAGATGATCGTACCTATGCAATTGATGATGGCCCAGTACCAACTAAACCCGTATCAATATGCATTATGGCCCAGAGAATAAGACCAGAAAACCTCAAAGCATGTTGCTTCTCTCTCTCTCTCAAGGCCCAACTCCCAATATATCGACTTCACTAGCACCTCTCTTCTTGTCTCGACTCTCCACTTAGTTGAGTTACCAAAGTACAATATATATATATATATATATATAATAGTAGAGGCAACGTCCTTTGGACGTTTGCCTAGTGGGGGCACAATTTAGACTCCAAAATAAATCTTCATACTGTTATAATTTTTGACAAAATAAAATTTGAACATTTGCCTAATGCTGGAGTGTAAGTTTGGTTGTTAATAAAAGAAAATTATTAAAATAAAAAATTGTATAATCTTTGACACTAAGTTAATAAAATAAATATTAACAAAAAGAAATCTAAGAATTTTTGTTGGACTAAAAAACCATAAATATTAAATCTGATGTTTTCGATAAAAGAAATAAAAGCATAGTAGACCAGCAACCTCCAAAGTGATCAAAATGTACCTAAATATACTTATTTGTACAAGCAATTAAGCTCCAATCAAATAATATGTCCAAAAATCTATGAATTTTAATATTTACATGATGGTACTAATGGTAAATAATTTGGTTTAAGAATTGTAGTGTGTAATATTTGTCTAAAACAATAAGATCTTCTTTGCCGTTTTCCTATATTAAAAAAATAAAAAATAAAATTATTAAAGATAAAATATTAAATGATGATATAAAAATTAACAAAAAAATGTCAATTTGTACATTACCTAAATTGAAATTTGAGGTTCTTTCAAAATTGAATTCATCTTCATTTAGATAATTAACCTATAGAAGCATTTTTTTTAATATTTATTGAATAGAATGAGAAAATATTTATTGAATAGAATGAGAAAAGAATTGAAAGAAAGATTTTTTTTTTTTAATAACAAATGGTTATGAATAAACCTGATTGGTCAATATTGAAGTTGATGTATTGTTATGGATATTAATTTCAGAAAAGTTAATATTCGAAAACGATCCAATTTCTCTTATACAAATGCCTTCATTATCGTTTGAAGAAACAGAGAGAACATTTTGAAATTGTCTTTACCTTCGTATTTTATTATGTTGAAGATTTTTCAACTCAGCATATCTCTTTCTTTTTTTTCGACAGATCTCTTCTTTTTTTTTTTCTTTTTCTTTTTTTCATTTGATTGGGTACTATACCAATTTCTTCTTGGTAGATCGTTTTCACTCTTTTCTGGATTTATTCATAAAAGAAGTTAGATAAAAGAAAAAAGAAATAGTGTTAATAATGTTTTAAATATATTTTTGCATTTAATAATATTGTCTTACCACTCGGCATAAAGTTATAAAAAATTGTAAATTCTGTATCGATTTTCGAGCGTAATCTAAAAAAAAATTTGAAAATATATCAAAGATGTGATTAGATATATACATATGGCAATATATATGCATAAGAAATATCATAAACACTTATAGTAAAAGCAAAAGAAGAAAATAATTTCCCACAGATCATATTAAATGGATCAAACAAGATAACAAATCTTAGAATAAAACAAATGTATGAAAATAAATGAATATGATGAAAAAAGCAAATATTCACATAACAAGAATATAATATCATCAATTTATCCTAATTATAAGTGCACTTATATGAACATAAAAAATTGAATAATATTTTTTCAAATGAGATAGAAAATAACATACCTGAAAATGGAGGACAAATAGAGGAAGAGTGTGAACATAACAAATTGATAACAACCAGATTGATGAAAAGCCAAGTAAAAACAAAAGCAACAAATCTGTAAAAAGAATTTACATAAAAAAAATATCCTAACAATAATGAGAAATGATATAAATAAATTTAGTATTTACAAAAAAAAAAAAAAAAACTTACAAGCAAAGAATTAATGCATTAAATGAAATTTATTATCAAAAATGTTCTTAATAAGACATATAAAAAAATAAAAACAAATAGAAAGCTGTAAAAAAATCAACAACCAAAAAAAAAAAAAATGAAAATGCTACTTTTTTTAATTTTTTGTTACAATGTTTGTAATAATCACCTACTGTTTACTAAACTTTTGAATTTTTTCTAACAAATTTTGAATATAATGAGACTAAATACTGGACCTATGTATAAAAACTTAGAAACCATAACTTTGAAGTGATTAGTGAGTAAAGTAGTCTTTTGATATTTGCTTCCAAACGAACACCATCATGATTATGTTCAGGATTAACTGAAAAAATATTTTAAATTTCATTTTTTTATATTTTAAATTCTTAATACAATTTTATGTAAAATTGATATATTAAATGAAAAAATTTAAATGAACTATGTGCTAATAGCTAGCTAAGTAACGAAAAGTTTTTATAAACATTATTATTAAATTTGCAATAATTATTAATGTATAAATTAAAATAAATCAAATTAATATCATAAATTTATCCTAATTACAAGTACACTTATATGAACATAAAAAATTTGAATAATATTTTTTTAAATAAGATTGAAATGAACATACCAGGAAGTGGAGCACAAACAGAGGAACAACATGGACACATCGAATTGATACCAACCAGATTGATGAACAATCAAATAAAAGCAAAAGCAACAAATCTGTAAAAAAAAACATACATAAAAAAAATATTCTAACGATACAAAAAATGATATTAATAAAATATATAAAACAAAAAACAAAAATAAATAAAAGGCTATAAAAAAAACCACAAAAGCAACAAATCTTAAATGAATCAAACAAGATAACAAATCTTAGAATAAAACAAATGTATTAAAACAAATTAATATAATGAGAAAAGCAATTATTCACATGACAATGATATAATATCATCAATTTATCCTAATTGCAAGTGCACTTATATGAACACACAAAAATTGAATAATATTTTTTCAAATCAGATAAAAAAGAACATACCAGGAAGTGGAGCACAAACAGAGGAACAAAGTGGACACAGCGAATTGATACCAACCAGATTGATGAAGAGCCAAACAAAAGCAAAAGCAACAAATCTAACAAAAAAAAACGTACATAAAAAAAAATAAAAAATTCTAATGATAAAAAAAAAAAAAAGCTGATATAAATAAATTCACTATTTACACAAAAAAAAAAAAAGCTTACAAGCAAAGAATTAATGTATTGAATGGAATTTATTATCAAACATATTTTTAATAAAATATATAAAACAAAAAAAATAAAAACAAATAAAAGGCTATAAAAAAACCACAAATAAATGGAAATGCTATTTTGTTTTATTTTTTTATTATAATGTTTGTGTTAATAAGTTAATGTTTATCAAATTTTTAAATTTTTTCACACAAATTTTGAAAATAACAAGACTAAATACTATATTTATGTATAAAAACTCAATAACCATAACTTTGAAGTGATTAGTAAGAAAAATGGTGTTTTACTATTAATTCCTAACAAATAGTTAATTATAGGAATTCATCAACTTTCTTATCAGTTTTGTTTGTTGATATAAATCTCTTGTTAATCCGCCTGGATCATTACTTTGTTACTTGATTTAAAAAAATGTTTATCATTTTTTGTTTACAAATAATTTATAAAAATGATAGCATGAATAATAATAATAATAATAAAATGATAGTTAGAAAAAAAGAATATGATGCACATATTAATCAAAGACATTAAAAATAGAGATGAATTTTTTTGTCAACATTTTTCTACAAACTATCACAAATCAATTACGGGATCAACAGTCAAAGAAGCCCCTAAATTTGCATATAAAAATAATAATTAACAATAATAAAAGATAATATAAATAAATTTAATATTTATAAAAAGAAAGCCTATAAGCAAATTTATGAGCAATTATCATATTAATTTTAAAAAGATTTGAACACAGTTGAACTGAATAGCAATATTATATATATTTAAATATATATATATACACTTATCGATATGAACGTTTTTTTTTATTGGTGAAAAGTTTGTATTTAGCTTGTGAGTGAAGCTTTAAGATTTGGGTAACTGAAAGATAAAAGCCATCTTCTAGGTTTGAAATATGGAACACGCTTTAACAGATTTATCAAAGTAGTAATATTTTTGCTGTCCTTTCTAGCAAGACAGAGACAGGGCCCGTAGTAATAAAAGAAAATTAATTTCAAATATCAGAAATCTAGCATGCAACATGCTACTTATGGGGTCTTCAAATATTTTTGCTGTCCTAACCCTAACCCTACACGCCCATTGATATAAAAGCATCCTTATGCTTTCAGCACTCCTTTCGGCCGCCCCCTTCTCTCTCTCTCTCTCTCTCTCTCTCTCTCTCTCTCTCACACACCTTTCTTCTTCTCGTTCTTCCGTCTTCTTTCTTCTCTCATCTACGCCGTTTCTCCTCTCATCTACACCATCTCTATTTCCTTCTCCATTTTTTTTAAACCTCACAAATTTTAATTTCTATGTCTCAGATATGCCGAAATTTTTTTTTTCCTTTCGTTCAACGTATATTGCAGTGCAAGTTCTTGTTTCTTTCATCTATTTGTGCTGGGATTTATTTAGTTGTTGGTTTGTGGTTCGATTTTTTTGTTTCTTACTCGTTTGCTTTGATGCTCACGTTTTTGTTTATTTTTTTTTTTTGCATTTAAATCTGTGTTCTTAACAATTTTTTGGTTTATTTTCTTGCATTTATTTACAGATCTGAACAGATTCTTGCGTTTGTTGTTACATTAATGTAGAAAAAATTTTTTCTTGCGTTTCATGTATATTCTTAACGTTTTTTTTCATTGCATTTCAGATCTGTAGAAGATTTTTTTTTTTTTTTGCGATCTGTGTTCTTGGGGTTTTTCAGTTTGAAGAGATCTGTTCTTGGTTTATTTTCTTGCATATATTTAGAGATCTGAACAGATCTTCACAGTTCTTAAGATATTTGTTTGTTCTTCCGTCTCTTCTATTTTTTGTTTCTTGTACAAATTTTATTTTTTAGAATGTTGCATTCGTTGTTACATGAGTCATGTAGAAATTTTTTTTTCTTGCGTTTAATGTATATTCGATTCACGTTATTTTTTCCCTTGTGTTTCAGATGTGTAGAATAGATTTTTTTTTTTTTTATGCGATCTGTGTTGCTAGGGTTTTTCAGTTTCCATTCCAAGTTAGTTTTTTTTTTTCTTGCGTTTGATTTCTTCCACTTTTTTTTCTTGTTCATCGCCCTTTGATATATATTACCTTTGCATTTTTCACATCTTTTAAACAAATTTTTTTTTTCTTTCCATTTGTGTTTCTATGCTTTTTCTGTTTTCGGTTAAAGTTTTTTTTTTTTTTTCTGTGTTTGATTTCTTTTATTTTTCTTCTTGTTATTCGGCATTTTTTTTTTCACACTAACTTGTTTTTTTCTTTTAAAAAAATCTCAATAGAAACGTTCTTTGGTCGTTTCTCTCGTGAAGTGCCAGCAAATTACAAGACAAAAGATAATATTTGTTTGATTTTTTTTTTTTGTTGGGAATATTTTCTGTAAACTACATATGTGAATGTGCAAACATCGTTTTTATTCTGTTTCTAATTTTTTTTTTCTGTGATATGTAATTATATATATTGAAATATTTCATTCATGCAATACCGAAAGAATAAAGAATAAGAAGCGTACCTTCAATTGTCGGAGATTGACGAGTAGCACCAATCGGAAAGACACGGGCAATTTTTTTTTATTTGATAAAGTGAGAATACAGAACATAAATGAAATGAAATGCAAATATGAAGTTTTAAATTTGTGGCAGATGATAAGATCTTAAGTGTAAAAAGACAATAATATTTAGTCGGTGAAGTAAAACGGCAGCAGGCATAACGAACTAAGCAATAGAACGTGGGGGCAAAGTCGGAAATAAAATAGAGGAAAAAATGTACGGCAGTAAGAATGTACAAAGACTGAAATAACTGTCGGTCGGTAAAATAAAGGTAAAATGTAAATTAACGTAATTGTCAAATAAAACTAAGAGTAAAATAGAAAAAAAAAAAAGTTAAACGAAAATACTGTAGATAAGCGATTTGCACTTTATATATCAGTATAGATATATTTAAAATATGATCACTAAAAATGGATGATTTGTTTTTTGAAATTAAAATATTAGAAATTTGAAAACAAGATTAATAGAAAAAAAGAAGAAGATAATTTTTGAAAAGAAAGAAATATTTATATAATCAAACTATTTTCTTAAAAGCTTTCAAATATCAAAGTCAAACCCAATTAAAAGTTGAAATCCAAGATTCCAAATGCAGCACACAAACGTTTATCATGATTTCTTGTGGCCAGTGTGAGTGTATGATATGAGCATTGTGAGACTCTCCTAGTAATTATGGTTTAATTATGGTGAGCTTTGTGTAATATTGCATGATTTAGGCCTACATATATATATATATATATATATATTTGCACTGACTCCATATATCTTTCATCTGCTTCAACGTACGTAGCCAAGCCAACCCTATCTCCTTTATGCTAATTTGTATGTTATTTATCAATTAGCAATGGACACGTAGATTATTTTAATAATGCAATGCGTGTGAGGTCTGTTGGAATAGCGCTGTCATATGGAGTGTCAAGGAGCTTTCAGCCTGGTACTGGGAGACGATACATTTATAGTGGTCGACCCCGTCTTCTATCAACGTACGTAAAGGAGGATAATTTCCAGGGCAGGTATTGGGTGTCCATAGCATCATTTATAAATGTGAGACCCACAGGAGACCCACTTGTTAGCTGATTGAAGAAAAAAGCTCCTCGAGGACCACCTACTAGCTAAATGAATCAAAATGAAAAAAAGTCATTATCATGTCAATGTTTGGGCTGGGCCTTATTTATTTTTAAAGATAAAATAAGATGAGTTGAGATTAAAATTAAAAGTTGAATAAAATATTATTAGAATATATATTATTTTAATATTATTTTTGTATTAAAATTTAAAAAAATTGTATTGAGATTTAAAAAAGTAACATTGTTTATTTTATTTTATATAAAAATTTAAAAAGTTATAATAATTAAATAAGATGAGATAAAAAATTTTAACAAATAACCAGGCCAAGTCGTGCATTGACTTAACAGGCCGTCGGCGTGAAGAAGATGCCAATGACTAGAAAAATCAGCACCAGCAATAATGAGCATGTATTCAACGAACTATTGATATCTTGGTTGGGACAATGTTAGGAATTTGTAAGGCTGTGTAAACAAATAGAATTCATACGCGGTTAGACTTCACCGAGTCGTCGAAAATCAATTTTTATTTGTTTAATTTTATTCTCACACTGTCTTTTCAATATCAAGGGGCCCGTCTTTCATATAGACTAGTGGTCCAACCCATCTTCAATAGGACATAGAATATTATGCAGTCTACCACAGCTTGCAATTAATTACAAGATTTATGCGTTGCATATATATTGGGGTAGAAAAAAATGGAAAAGATGATTGAAATGTTGTGCATTTATTAATTAAGCAGGCGGTGGACATGAAGAAAATATACAATGATTAGAAAAATCAGCACCAGTTGTACTAAAGCTTATTTTTTACGATCCATCGATATCTAAGAAATTCCTTAAAAACTATTGGGATTTATAAGTATGTACATGTAAACAAATTGAATTCATATAACGTGGTTAGACTTTAAGAGTGGTGGCTGGATGGTCTAATTTTATTGAAATACGACTTGAGTAGTTAACTATCGAATTATATTTTATATTTAGAAATAATTTATTTATTTCTTGTTGTACGTTTGGAGTCCCTAAAAGAAAAGTATGGCGGGATAACACTCTCCTGGTTGTACATCATTCATAACCTTATAGAATCATCATTCAAGATTTTGAAATCCACAAAAAAGTAAAAAGAAAAAAAGAATTTCTACTTTATACAATTTCATCTGTGCAATAAGTCATTTTTGTGAATATACAATGTCCTCTACTTTATGGTCTTTTTTCTTCTAAAATAAAAACGAAATAATGGTCCGAAAATAAAATATGTTGTTTTAATAATACTACAAAAGGCTTGAATCTCTTTAAAGATAACGAGATTTTCATATATCGGTCTAAACTGATTTCATTTAAATGTTAATTTGAATGTAATTTTTATTATATTACTGTACATTTTACTAACACTTAGTTATACTTAAAACTTCCCTAACAAGATTACAAAAGTGATCAGACAGAGACTCGTTAGTTGTTATTATCTCTTTCAATGTCAAGGGGCTTGTCTTCTACAAATGATATATAGTGGTTGAGCCTGTCTTATATGGGACGTTGATTAAGCGCAATATTTAAACCAGTGATTTCTACCTTGCATATATTGACCGGAGTAAAAAAAAAGATTGAGACTGCTTTGGTTCTTGTTTAAAAGAAAAATATATTGTTTTTTCATTCAAAAAAATAAAAAGATATTTTTAAAACTAAGATGTTTATCGAAAACCCATTTTTTAATAGTATAGAAAATTAATTATATGCTTTCATAGTACATAATAACGTTGCCACCTCGTATAGATATATTGTATCCTAGCAATTTATAAATGTGAGACCCGCTTGTTAGGTGATTGAAGAAAAAAGCTCCACGGTCGAGAGGACCTTCGCCAGTAATGTGGATTGGGATTATCGTTCTAAATCTAAATGAAGAAAAGTATGATATTGATGGTCAAGTCATTAAATTTGAAATGTCGTGCACTGATTAATTAAGCAGGCGGTGGACGTACGTGAATAAGATGTCCATTGACTTGAAAAATCAGCACTAGTACTGAATTAAGCATGTTTTCAACAACCCATCAATATCTAGGAAATCCCTTAGAAACTGCTGGGATTTATAAGTGTTTGCATGTAAACAAATTGAATTCATAAGTATGTGGTTAGACTTTAGGAGTGGTGGATGCATGATCTAATTTTATTCAAACATGACTTGAGTTTATTATCAAGTTACATTTTATATTTAGGAATAATTTATTTATTTCTTGTTGTATGTTTGGAGTACCTAAGGGGCTTTGTGGATAGGGAGATGAGATGGTTTTAGATAAAAGTTGAAAGTTGAATAAAATATTATTAAAATATTATTTCCTAATATTATTATTATTTTAGAATTTGAAAAAATTGCATTGTTTATTATACTTTGTGTGAGAATTTAATAAAGTAGTAATAATGAGATGAGATAAGATGAGATGGTTTTTGAATCCAAACAACTCTTAAAAGAAAAGTAATGTGGAGGTAACACTCTCCTTGTTGTACATCATTGCTACCCTTGTAAAAACATCACCCAAGAGTTTGAAATAAATAAAAAAATAATAGAATAAAATAAATAAAAAAAGAGATTTTACTTTATATAATTTATAATAAGCCATTTTCGTGAAGGCTACATTTCCAATCAATTTCGAGATCCTTCTCGGCCACTAACGCAGATGAATGCTGGATGTTTCATAATGCACATATAATTTCATTCTTTTAAGCCATGTTAATATTTTTCAAGACTTACGAAAGATAATGTGCTTACTAGATAAAATATTTATAAATTCACATTTTATATAGTAAAGATTCTAATCAGGAGAAAGAACTAATTCAGGCAGCCTGCATGTGTCAATACCAATATATGTGTGAGACCCACTTGCATGTTAGACCTTGACCTCCCAATAATGTGGATTCAAAAGCGGCCAGTGCATTAATTAGTTATATAATTAAATGAATTAAATTAAGTTTAAAATTGTTGGAGCCAATCTCCGCCAGCTTATGATCATCTAGTAGTTTTGTAATGGCCAAGTTTCCTTTTAAATTATATTTATTCCAAAATCTTCTTTAGTAGAAAAAATCAAGCGGTATATATACCATATAGAAAATTAATTTAACGAATGATATATAGGAATTACAATTTTAAAAATTATCCGATTAATGCATAGATATGGCACTCGTGATTGTCATATTTTTCACTGAGATATATAGCCTTGCTTAAAGCAAATCGAGCTACCGCCCGCCCAATGCAGTCATTGCAAGTAGTGAATATATATGGTTTGACTTGCAAACCAATGTGATTAATTGACTAAATGTTTACGACTAGAAAAACCAGCACCGGTATTATTGGAGCATGTTTTATATGACCCATGATCAATATGATCTAGAAGTTACTTGGAACATGTTATTGGGATTAGCCTTCAGCTAGTACCGGTGGATGGTCAAATTTTATTTGTTTCATTTTATTTAAACATGACAAGTCGAATTAGAAATTTTTATTATCGAATTATATTTTATATTTATGAACATTTTATTTTTCCGAGTGAGTTGGAATAAGAGGCAAGGTGGGGAAGGGGTTGTTAGCAACTTAGCATAAGTATGTGTTTTTTTAACTATTTACAATATAATGACTTCGTGCATTTTCAACTTTCTTAAAACCTGTGTCGGCAGGGTGTACAATTAGTCCGCAGCTCTCGTTAGTCTCGGTGGGTGTAGCAGCATCTTTTGAAAAAATAAATATAATATATATAATCTTTTTGTAACTATACTTTTACACATTTGATTATATATATTTATATAAAAAATTTATAACTTAAATAGATTATAGATAAATCCAATACTATACTAATATGTATTAATTATTAAAAAATAAGTAATGTACTTATACTATAATATAAGTATATACTATAATATAAATAGACTAATATATAGTTTAATATATGTAAAGATCATATTATTATTAACATAGATAATACATAAATCAAAAAAAGGGGATCAGACTAGACCGAAACTTAAAAAACTATAACTTTCGGTCTCAGTGATGAATCTATCTGATATCGGTTCTTAAATTTTTAAAAACAAATATACATTGGTTTGATTTTTAAAAAAGGTCCAAAATTAGACTAAACTGGACTAGTTACACCATATATTTGAATCATAATTTAAAATCTATTCTCATTAGGCTAATACTAATATCATAAGGTGAATCCATAACTTAGTATATAACAAACAACTAATTAAGAGCGTTGAGTCACTGCCCTTAATGACTAATGGGTCATGTATGATATGTTGCGACATACTATACCATACAAAATGGGAATCTTGACTAAAGAACGTGTCTACCATGATGGTACTTGTCAATACTGATTAGCCCCTTCCAAACTACTAGATTTTATCTGAAACAAATGTGATCATATCAAGTTCGTACAAAAGAAACAACCTTGAATTCCTTTACGATTGCAAAATCAAAAGCAATAATGCTCAACTACAACAAGATTTCAAAACAAAATCTAAACAATTATACTTAATCTGATTCGGGGATAACCTCCAAATCTTGACCTAAACGCGTGGTAGGTTTCCGTGCTTGAACTTTTGTAGGGCCTGAGGAGGCAAAAGGATTAGGAGGCATGATTAATTTATCTTCTTCTCCTTCCAACATTTGAACTACAAGTTTCATGGAAGGGCGATCCATTGGGTGCCATTGTATGCACCATAGTCCGACAATTGCAAGTTTCTCTACAATTTTAGTATATCCATCATCTTCGATAAAGACTCTTAACTCTTCTTTTTGTTCTAAAAGATTATAAATCCATTCTGGAAAGTAGACCTTGCTAGTGCTTTCCACTGTGACATCAACATTTCTCTTCCCTCCAACAATTTCAAGTAGCAACATTCCAAAACTATAAACATCTGCTTTATAAGACACATTTCCAAAGTTTCTAGAAAACACTTCAGGTGCAATATACCCCATGGTCCCTCTGCCCGTAGTCATAGATACTACACTCTGATCCTTGGAACACAATTTTGCAAGACCAAAATCAGAAATTTTTGGATTAAAGTTATCGTCAAGCAAAACATTGTGGGGTTTGATGTCAAAATGGAGGATTTGGTGGTCACATCCTTGGTGAAGATATTCAATTCCTTTTGCAACGCCAATGGCAATATCTTGCAACTTGTCCCATCCAAGAAAACGGTTCTTGACATTTGCTGAAAATATGAACTTCTCTAGTGAGTAATTTGATAAAAACTCATAAACTAGTGCTCGCTAAAATCCATCAGCACAAAAGCCAACAAGGCGAACCACATTAACATGGTGAATTCTACCCATTATTCCCACTTCATTTATGAATTCTTCACCATTTTCCTTGGAACTGTTGTTCAGGATCTTCACGGCAACATGAATTTGATTGGAAAGTTTTCCTTTGAATACTGTACCGTACGCTCCTTGGCCCAACTTCTCTGCAAACTGATTTGTAATCTTTTTAATATCAGCATACGAGTATCTCGTCGGCTTGAAATTTCTATAATCCTCCAGGAACTTTTCAATCTTTGCCCGATATTCTTTTTCTACCACATCATTACGTTGGAGAGCAAAGACCACCAGTAGTACAAGAAATGAACCTAAGACGGCACCTGCATATTGAACAATCGTGAGTGGTCAAGAAGTCCTATATCTCATGATCTTGCCCGATGATGAATGTGTCATGATATAAACGAGGGACAACTTACCAGCGGTGACTAGTTGTGTTGATGATGTACCTGCAAAATGTTTTAACATATCAGATTGTGATAATTACAAAACAGAGAGATTATTTTTATTTATTATTCACAACCGGCATCGGTTTTTATTTATTATTATTTTCTAATTTTAGTTTTCTTCCAAATTTTAGGAATAACATTCATGATAAACACTTCAATATATGCTTGTGTGTGTGTGTATATATGTATATATATTTAATTTCATATTTCTTTGGTGAAAAATTAAATTTTTGTTAATTAATGCAGAAAATTCGCCGCTGCAGTCTGCAGAAGAGCATTGGTAAGCTAGGCATTAATAAAAGTGTGAATAAATTGAGTACAAAGTTGGAAATTAGATAGAATAGGATATATACCTTTCGCTTCATCTGGTGATCTGGACCAATTCATGTAAATAGTTGGATCATCGTTGTATACCAAATAAAGTGGAATCGATCTAACGTCATAAATCCTTCTACAAGGGGGTAAGGGAAAGCGGGTGATGGAATCTTCATAAGCCAAGGCATGAACTTGGTGGTTAGGGCCACTAAGACAAGAAATCCAGGTATTACTGTATTCATCCTCTTTCGTTTCTTTACGGGTACAATTGAAAAAGGCATAGTCAACTAAAGGGTAATCTGGATCTGGTGTGAACTGGAAAGGCGAGGAAGATAAATTGAGATGCGGAATATCTCTTAGAAAGCAACGGTGTGGATGATACAAATGGATTCTCCGAGATTTGTAGTCAATGTTTTCGACAAACAGTTCTACTGAATCCGGTAGGTGGAGCACCGTTTGGTTTTTATCAGTGCAGGACAGAAGAAACCCACGCCGACAGCCACAGTGGTTTGGGTGTCGGTCTTGAAGTCGGAAAGGAGATCGGACGGCTGGGCCGTGGCTTGCACACCGTGAATCAGCACACTCATTTCGGCCTTGTACGTGGGCGGGTAAGATGAAAATAACCACAAACAAGAAGAAGTAGGAGATGATCATCATTGCCATTTCTTATAAGCAAATATTTTGTATCTGTTTTATGGAAGGAAGGTTTCTCAGCCTCTCAAAGGAAAACAGATATATTTGTACTGTCAATTATTTGGTTTTAAAAGATATTTTAAAACAAGCAGAAAGAAGACTCACATTTTTATGACTCAGTCAATCATTTGGTTCTCATTATGTGACGCATGTGCTTACGCCAAAGTATACACGGCCAAAGATTTCCAAAATGAAGGAATTTCTTAAAGGCGTTTCTAATTAACAAAAAATAATTGTTCAAAACCTCAATTCACCCAAATCTTATTTCTCTGAATAGATAGTTTAATCTCAGGATTTTTTGCAATAGTTGTGATGCCATATTCGCAAATTCTGGGCCAAATTAGGAGACCGTAGAAATACATATTACTTTATACTTTTATATGCATACAATTCTTTTGAAATTTTATTTTGGACAAATCGATCGGAGAGATGAAATATGCCCATGGACGTACCCTAGCAGTTGATGATGGCCAATGCATGGGCTTCTCTGTTTCAAAAAGTCCACGCCCCAATGCATGGGCTTCACTACTCTTTATAGAAGAATTGATGGTCTTAATTACTTAAAACTTCCCTAACAAAGATTAATAAAGTTATCTCTTTCAATTATTTAAATGGATTTGATTATTTTTTTAGGATTAAATTCTAGACGGCTTATATAAATTGAGACTTAAAGAAAAATTTTATTTATTTTTAAATTTTTAATATAATAATAGGATGCAAATTGTATTTTTAAATCTATAATTTTGAAGCTTCTTTAAAAATCATTATTCTAATTTTTGAGATACAAGAAGGTTGTAATAGAAATAAAAATATGCCAAAGAATGAAAAAGAAAATGAGATAAATTATGATTAGAGAGTTGTGATAATTTATGTTATCGAGTTCACAATTCTTTCTTTCTTATTTTATTGCTTCCAATGTCATCTGTTTTCTTAGAAAAACAGTTTGAGTCATTTTTTATTTATTATATTCTTTTTATGTACAGTTTACATACTTTTATTTAGTGTCATATAATGTAAAGGAAAATCAATTTGAGGGGCCTTTGCTTATTTTGATGGATCATGCCAACCTTAGTTTTTAAATAAATTTATATATGTATACCATATTGGGCAAAGAATAATAAAAATAAAAATACAAAAAATATATCTTATATATATAAAAATATATTTCTCTATTATCTCATCTATAATATTTATTGTCTTTCATTCCCTCCGAAGCTAGCAACTCTTTTTCTTCTCTCCACTTTGTTCAATTAGAAAAGTATGATATCATTTAAAAATATATATATATATATATATATGATCAATTAAAAAAGATCAATTTTTTAAAACATAACTATTAGAAAAATAAGATAAATAGAAAAAGATAATTTTTAAAAGAAAGAAATGAAAATATTTATACAATCAAACAACTTTTTTCGAGGATTTGAAATAGTTAAATCCAATTAGAACTCAAAACGCACTTGCAGATGACAAATGCAGATCGTGATTCCTTGTGGGCCGAGCATATAAGCCTTGTGAGACTCCCTCTTCGTGGTTTAATTATGATGAGCTTCCTGCAAGAAAAATTCTGGAATATTGAATGATTTTAGAGTATTGGTATTAGTTTCATCAAAATTATTTTTAAAATATTGTTAAAAGTATATATTTTGTATAAAACCAAAATCATACATATTTTGTATAACCCCACATTGGATTAATCAAAATAATAATACAATATTATTTTTTTCATATTTTGCAACTACATTAACTATATGTTAATTGCTTTAAAAAAACTATATGTTAATTAATAATTTAATTTTTACTAAAATTATTTTTTTCCCAACTATTAGTTTCTCTTAACCTATTATTTTTCATCTACAATAAAATATACAGGAACCTTACCTCCTGCTTGTATATTAGTTTGCACAAAACTAATATACAAAAACTGTATATGTACATGAAAAATGTTCAGGAGGTTTGCTTGTATATTAGTTTAGAGATGCACTGGCAAGTGCTCTTAGGCATACGATTTGCACTGACCCCATATATATATATATATAGTTTATTATTACTATGACTATATTGATGTTTGGTTCAAATTTATGCTATTTCAAACTCTAGAGATGTGACACTCTTTGTTTCTGATAAAAAAATTCAAAACTGAGTTTCCCCTCTAGTTTATAAGATGGTAGCACCAATTTGGCCCTATTCCTAAAGTCTTTTCTAAAAAACTTCAGAAAGCCATCAAATGTTTTGCCACTGCTTTCAAAATGGATCTCCATAATAAAAAATTCCCCTACTTCCTCGATTTTTGCAAGAAATACAAGGTCAGTTGGATCTTAAAGTGGAGCTACAATTGTAATAGTGATTTACTAGTCCGAAATTAGTTTGTCAAGTGGTGGAACAGATTTCCCAACACAACATGTTATTGACAATGTTGCTCGAGACTATTCTTAGACAGCTCTAAATCTGAATAGTATTGAGGAATTTCCGTCTGCTAAACATATAACTTTGCCTGAATATCCAAACAATCAAGCCAGTACTTCTGCTAAATCTTAGAAATTAAACAATTAATTGGAAACGAGCTAGTTACTTGTAATGGCTCACATTCAGTTAAAATTAGCTTGAGATTCTTGTTATAACTATGTAGTGAACAAATTCTTATGCTCTAATTTTTTAAGACTAACCAATGTGCTAAATAAAATATATACAAATTCGCATTTTAGTAACATTCTAAGTACTAATTCAGGCCTACATGTGTCCGTAGCAATTTATAAATTAAATGTAAGACCCACTCGTTAGATTATTGAAGAAAAAAGCTCCACGATTGAGGACCTAAGCTAGTAATGTGGATTGGGATTATTCAAATCAAAATGAAGAAAAGTCACGATGTGGACAATCAAGTTGTTGACTTTGAAAAGTCGTGTACAAATTAATTAAGCAGGCCATGGACGTGAAAAAGATGCCCATTTATTAGAAAAATCAGCACCAGTAATGGAGCATGTTTTATACACCCATTGATACCTCGAAGTTACTTGGAAAATGTAAGGAATTTGTAAGGTTGTGTAAACAAATTGAATTCGTACGTTGCTATACTTTATGAGTGGTACTCGATGGTCTAATTTTATACCAACATGAGTCGACTTTGAATTTATTATTGAGTTGCATTTTATATTTTGAAATAATTTATATATTTTTTATAAGTTTAAACTTACTCGCAAGCACATAACTTTTTTTTCAACAAAATAACTTATATAATAGTACTTGGCATATGTTTATCTACAAATTTTGACTAACTTTATGATTTGGTAAATTTCCTTTATATAATTTATCTATACACATTTACTGAATGATTCGTTCATGAATATAAAATCCCAATCGGAAATTAGAAGGCATGACTCATATAAATTTTGACTATCGACCCTCACAGAGAGATAGGTTGTATGGGCAATTGGAAATGAACCCGCTCCCGCCTGTTGAAGCTCACGAGGAAGGTAAGTTGTCGAGTAGCCGAGGGCTGGCCCGCATTTCATCGTGGGAGGGATAAAGCTGTCTTAGGCATTACATTCATCCATTTCGTATTCTGCAAGGAAGGTAAGTATCAAACAGCTGAGCAATTGGTCTGCACTCTTCCATGGGCTGCCGAAAGGTTGGATTTACTCTCATCCGTGAACATGTCAAGTGCAATGTACCCCATGGTCCACTCTCATCCGTGAGGGAGGTTGGATCTACTCTTATCCGTGAACATGTCAAGTGCAATGTACCCCATGGTCCACTCTCATCCGTGAGGGAGGTTGGATCCCCTCTCATTTGTGAACACTTCAACTGCAATGTACCCATAAAGTTTATGGGTTGAAATGCAAAGATAGCATTTCCTACAAAAACTAACGATTACGGTATTTTATAGAACACAACTATATTGCATTACAGATATTCACACTTTCTTGATTGAAAGTGCACACATTGAAAACCGATTAATTAAGCATCAGAAATTAAAAAAAAAAAAAAAACTAACTTAGGTACCACGTTTTGTTTTAGAATTGACTTATCACCAAGAACATAACTGAAAAGATAAGCAAAAGAATCAAGGAGAGAAAAAAAAATACCATCACAATACTTGCCCTTGGGGCTGCCATATAAAAATGAAAATTTGTAAAATTTGCACTCAGACAATTCATTTATATCATACCAATCTGTGAAATGAAATGCTAAATTGTAGCCATAACATTAGAACATATTACCTGTTCAAATCCGTAGCTGAACTTGGAGGAAAGAAGAAGAGCAGCCTCCGAAGCAAAAGAGTAGCAGCCTTTCTATCTTACAATCTGGCCTACGTACTATTACCAAATCTGATGGTGTCTCTTTCAAAAAGTTCGTAACAAAGATCCATGAAGAAGAAGACCCATCCGAATATCTTACGACCTCTTGAAGATCCACACGAATGAAGACGACACTTGACCCACACGAATGAAGACTAGACCCACAAAAATACTTGCACAGATCAACTTCAAGACTTGAAGATCTCGGTGCCGAGGACGAGCTTGAGTAGAAAACAACATCACAAAGCCAAACACGGCCTCAAGAAGAAGACGACGCCACGAAGCTTCAAACCAGACCACCATGACTCCAGGACCCAAGCTTCTATGAGATCGAAGACCATTGCAAGCTTCAGACCAGAGCACCACGAAATTTTTGTGAGATCGAAGACCACCTATGCCCAGAGCACCACGAAGCCACGAACCTTCTGTGAGCATGAAGATGAGGTTGTAGAACAGAGGACCAAGAAACCCCTAAATTGATTTAGGGTTTCGGATTGGAACCCCAATTACCCTAATTTTTTTTTGGAGTTTCATTGATTGAAACCCCCAAATTGATTTGGGGGTTTCAATCAATGAAACCCCAAACAAAAATTAGGGTTTCGGATTGGAACCCCAAATTAAATTGATTGAAACCCCTAAATTGATTTGAGGGTTTCAATCCATGAAACCCCTAAATCAAATTAGAGTTTTTGAAACCCCTAAATCAATTTAGGGGTTAGGGTTTCAATGAAATTTACAAAAAAAAAAAAAAAAAAAACAATCCAATGAATCCAAAAAAATTGAAATCCGAAACAATCACACAAGTCACAAATCCACAGCACACAATTCACAAATCCCATCCTCCATTTCCGATTCAACCCATCCTTCCTCCAATCTCCGATCAAAACTCAAAAAAAATAAAAAAATAAAAATCAACGGAGAAAGGAGAGAGAGGAGAGAACGAGCTAACTTACTGTGTACCGTGCGGTGTGCGTCCGGCGTCGTTCGTCGTGCGAGAGAGAGGAGAGAATGAGAGCGACTGGACCGACTGGTTGCAAGAGGGAGGAGGGAACACGGGGGCGACGGGAGGGAGAGAGAGCTTTCGAGAAGATTGGAGGAATGTGTGAAGGGACTCGGGAGGGGACGACGCGGGGGGGGGGGGGGTTTACACTTAGGGTTAACCCACTAAATGAAACGGCGCCGTTTTGTGATGGACAAAACGGTACCGTTTCATTTAGTGGGTTAATAATAAACCCCCTAGATGAAACGGCACCGTTTTGTCAAGTACAAAACGGCGCCGTTTCATATAAGAAGACTTATTAATATATATATATATATATATATATCATATAATATATATTATATATTATATATATATAGTAACCGGGGCGGGACGGGGGAAAAACGGACCGGGGGGAGGCCGTTTTCGTCCCCCGCCTCCGCTGGGACGCCACCATACGGGCGGGGGGCCCCGCCCCGCATATGCGGGGGCGGGGCGAACGGGGCGGGGCAGCGGGTTCCGGGGCCCCGCTGCCCACCCCTAGTTGTTGTAGCGCCATAATATATGTCATGTTATACTGCCTATATAGCTTCTCTTCTTGAAAATTTGAACAAGCCTAAGGTACACCATTCATGGTCATGATTCAGCAGTGCCTAGACTATTGCATAGATATCTCAACCAATCCATTTACAAAAGACATGATAAAAATTGAAAAACACCTTACCAGATTAAATCTATAGAAGAACAAAAGGGAAGCCAAAAAGAACTCATATAATGGAGAAGAAAATAGTTTGATTGGCATAATTGAGCTCTTTACTACTCAAAAAGCCGTCAATGAGCCTCATTGCTCCCAAGAGAACCACCACGGCCTACATTTCTTTACGTTGTCGCCATTTTTGCTACATATAACTTATCATTACTGATCGAGTTAACTTAAGGAAATCCTTAATGAATCATATATTATTGGTACAACTGTGGAAACCCACTCTTCTCAATCATACCATTGCTCCCGCATTTCTCTTCTCAAATCATGCCCTTTATGACCTCCAGATATCCTTGTAATGCCCCACTGCAATACTAGAGGACCTAACATTCATTACCCTTCTGCCAATCTTAGTAGCAAATCACTCATCCATCTCAATGGCTCATTATAAGCACACAATTGGAAAGAAAATTAACCAATCCGAGTTAAATATTTAAGAAATTTACAACTTATAGTCTTTTTTCTTTCAAAATAAAAGCAAAATAATGGTATGTTGAATATATATAAAGCAAAAAAAAAAAAAGTTTATTTTTTTGCTAAATAAAAGCAACATGTACGAACCAAAGCAGGATTTCTATTCAGTTACTTCAAGTGAGAGAATTGTTGATAAGAAAAGTTACAATAAATAGAGCAAGGAAGGAAATATATATATATATATATATATATATGTATCTAACTCTCTCTCTCACACACACAATATATTTAAATTTGCCATAAAAAAATCATTTCTATAAGCAACAATCTCTAAAAGATTAGAGAGCTCTTTGGACACAACCTGTAAAATTGAACAAAATAAAATCTTGTCCTTTTCTTTTTTTCAAGATATTTATATGCAAACAATTCTTTTAAGATTTTATTTTAAACAAGCTGGAGAGATGAATTATGATCATGGTCATACCATTGCAATTGATGATGGCCATCACTAACTAAACCCATATCAATATGCCTCACGGCCCAAGAGATTAAGACCACCCACCAAAAGAGCGTGGAAAACCTCAAAGCTTGTTGCTTCTCCCTCTGTCTTTCAAAGCCCAACCTCCGTTACATGGGCTTCACTACTCTTTCAATTATTTAAATGAATTTATTATTATTATTATTATTATTTTTTGGATTAATCCTAATTTTGACAGACGCCAACCTTACTTTTTAAATACAGTTTTATATTCAGCAAAAAATAACAAAATAAATATATTAAAAATATGTATGAAACATATTCTTCCATTAAAATCATTTGTAATAATATTGTCTTTCATTCCACTCCCAAGCACCTCTATTATTCTTGTCTCCACTTTGTTGAATTAGAAAAGTACAATATACATATATATATATATATAGTTTTAAATATGATTGCTAAAAAGGGATGTTTTTTTTTTTTTTTTGAAAACAAGATTAATAGAAAAAAAGATAAATTTTTAAAAGAAAGAAATGAGAATATTTATATAATCAAACTATTTTCCTTGAAACTTTCAAATAGTATCTGAGTCAAACCCGATTAAAAGTTCAAATCCAAGATTCAAATGCGGCACACAAACGCTTATCATGATAGGAGCCTTTGAGACTGTCCTAATTATGGTTTAATTATGGTGAGCTTTCTGTAATATTGCGTGTGAGGTCTATTGGAATAATAACGACGCTATCATATGAATGTCAAGGAGCTTTCGGCCAGGTATTGGGAGACAATATATAGTGCTCGACCCCGTCTTCTATGGGACGACGTTGATTATACGGGTCTACGGCCACTTGCAATTACAGTCATTTAGAATCATAAAGTATCTCATCTTATTGTTATAGTTTTTTTAAATTTTTATAAAAAATATAATAAATAATTTAATTTTTTCAAATTCTAAAATAATAAAATATTAAAAAATAATATTATAATAATATTTTATTCAACTTTTATCTTTCATCTAAAACCATCTCATCTTATATCTAAATCCAAACTAGGGTGTCAACCAGATTTCTACTTTGCGTATATGTTGGGTAGAAAAATAATGAAATAGAAGATTGGTCGGGATTGCTTTGGTTCCTATGTTAAAGAAAAACATATTTTTTTTTCATTTACAAAGTCTCGTATGTTTTCACAGATTAAATACGATGAGATAAAATGAATTAAGATGAAAGTTAAAATTTAAATAAAATATTATTAAAATATATTTTTAATATTATTTTTATTTTTAAGATTTTAACGGAAGTACCCATTGAAGATATTTGATAGAAATTTAAGCAACATGTTTCCATTAATTATTTTGTGTTGCATAAACTATGAGAATAGCTTCTAACCGGTCCTTCTTCCATTAAAGTCCCAAAAACACACTCGAATAAAGGATTGCCACATCATCACCCATAGAAATTACGTTGAACCGCATAACACAAGATCCGATCCTCCTCTTCCAGATCCTTACCAGATCTGGATCCGACTCTCTCTTCCAAAAATTCGCCCAAGGCCGTGGATGTATAACAATCAGCATGTTTTCTAAGAACCATCAACATCTTACTTGGGAAAATGTTAGGAATTTGTTAGGTTGTGTAAATTTCAAATTGAATTCATACGCGGTTAGGCTTCACCGAGTCGTCGAAAATAAATTTTTATTTGTTTAATTTTATTCTCATGATGCTGTCTTTTCAATACCAAGGGGCCCGTCTTCTATTTAGTGGTCAAACCATCTTCAATGGGACATAGATTATGCAGTCCAACACAGCTTGTAATTAATTAGGGTAGAAAAAAAAATGGAAAAGAAGATTAACAGTACTGCTTTGGTTCCTATTTAAAATAAAAACATATATATATATATATATATTTATTAACAAAAAGTTTATGAATCACAAAATACTTAATCGGAATGATGATATCGTTGCCAAATGCCAAAGTTTGTAGAAAATTTATGATATAATAATGTTTTCAGATATATAGCATCATATATAATTTCATTGCCAAATGCGAGCTCGTATATATTGGTTTTTGCTTGTAGTTTATGCAACACAAAATAATTAGAAATATTTGTTGGGTTTGTGGAGTAGTTTATTGTTGTGGTAGTCTGATTTGATTATCCGACTTGACAAGGAGGTGTTATGATTTTTCTGACGAATTTTCAATGAGTTTTGTGCCATAGAGCTCAGGCTTAGGTTGATAGGCCCAAGTTAAAGTGAACATGGCCAAGCCTTGTGGGGGTCCTAGGACATAAATTTTTGACCATGTTGGTGACTTGAGAATCGCTAGAAAGAAAGTTCGTGCAACAAATCACTTGAGCGAAACTCAGGCAGAGAGCTCGCTCGACACACACTCAACATGTCACCAGAGAGAACATTAGACAGAGAGTTTGCTTGAGATTTACTCAACAACTTGCTCGAGCGAATAACGCGATAATTGAGAAATTAGCACTTCCAGAGTGTAACCATATACATATATATATATATATATTATGAATAGTATTACGGTTCTAAGCATTGTAATTTCCTCTCACAGTGTACTCTATTATCTCAACTCACTCCTATTTATAAAAAACTGAGTTTAGCTCAACATCCAAATGCAGCCAAGCAAATCATTATGCTCTAATCTTTGAAGACTAACGAATGAGCTAAATATATATTTACAAATTCGTATTTTGAAATGGGCTAGTTTCCTTTATATTATATTTATTAGCAATCGAGCGCATTAGTTAAACATTCGCCCGGTTTATTCCAAAATCCATAATCGCACACATTTCGTAGGAGTAGTCTTAAAACAAATTGACTTACGTACTGCCCAGGAAAGTTGCAAGTGAATAGCATTGAAACTTCATGGTAAATCCACTTGCAATTCATGTAAGCTGGACTACATAATTATTAACTTACCAAACACATGATATATGGTTGCCACATGATTTGACTGATCAGAACCTTCCAACTTGCAAACCAATGTGAATGGTTTATTTTTCACTATTTGCATTACAATAACGTTGTGCGTTTTCATCTTTTTTATAAAAAGAAAGTGAAAGATCATATAGATAAGGTTTACAATTAGTCCACAACTTTTGATTAATTCTTTCAACCAATTCATTCAGCCTTTTGATTAATTCCTTGAAGGATGCGAGTATTTCAAAAAAACAAAATAATAATTGGAAACGAGCGTTATTCTTACAGATTTATTAGTTCATAATTAAACAAAGTGAAAATTAGCTTGAAATTGTTATTGTAATATTAACTATGAATTGAACTATGCTTGTTCAAGTACATGGCATGCATTGTGGGAAGTTTTAATACTCGCATAAAGTATCTTTTAAGAATCAAACAGAAGGGACTTAGATGACGGAAAGTTGTAGATGTTTTCTAAGTCAGATTTGAGCTATATATAACTTAAACTCCATCTTCACCAGATAATTTAATTAATGAATTATTAGATGGTTAATAATAATAGTATAAAGTGAATTCATAATTTGATACAAACTCAAAACTTAATATATGACAAAGAACTAATTAGAATCATTGAGTCACTACCATTAATTATTAATGGGTCACACATTATGTATTACAAGTATACAATACAAAATGGGAATCTTGGTAGACATCACTAAAGCAGTACTGTCGTGTCTACCATAAGAGTACTAGTCAACATCGATTAACTCCTTCTGAAGTACCAAATTTTATTCGAAACAAATATGATCATATCAAGTTCATATATAATAAGCAACCTTGAATTCCTTCATGATCATTCCAACATCAAAAGTAATAATGTTCAACTACAACATGATTATTTCAATATCTTCAAAACAAACTCCTAAAACTTAATCTAATTTGGGGATGACCTCTAACTCTTGACCTAAATGCGTTATAGTCTTCCTTGCATGGATTCTCATAGCGCCTGGGGAGGCAAAAGGATTAGGAGGCATAATTAATTTATCTCCTTCTCCTTCCAACGTTTGAACAACAAGTTTCATAGAAGGACGGTCCATTGGGTACCATTGGATGCACTGAAGTTCCACAATTGCAAGTTTTTTGGCAATTTTCATATCTCCATCATCCTTGATAAAAACTTGCAACTCTTCCTTTTCTCCTAAGAGATTGTAGATCCATTCTAGAAAGTAAACTTGGCTAGCATTTTCCGACGTCATGTCAACACTTATCCTTCCTCCAACAATTTCAAGCAACAACATTCCAAAACAATAGACATATGCTTTATAAGACAGAGTCCCAAAGTTTCAAGAGAACACTTTAGGCACAATGTAACCCATGGTCCCCCTGCCTGTGGTCATAGATACTGCACTTTGATCCCTGGAACACAACTTTGCAAGGCCAAAATCAGAAATTTGACATATATAATCATCATATTCTCGTTCTATTCTGATGAAGTAAACATGAGATTAGCAGAAGATCATCTATTATATGTTAAGCCTGCAAAATTGTTAAGAATTTGAGTAAAGAGTTGGTAATTGTATAGAAGATGATACCAGTACGTCGTGTTTGGGGAAGCACGGAATTTCTGACTCGGTATTAATATTTATTGATCTACATTTTCTGCAGGCTGGTCTGGACCAGTTTAATTAAAGGATATCGTCACCATTATATACAATCTGAGCTGGAATTGATCTAACACCATACATCTTTCTACAAGGTATTGTGGCCAACTCATTGATTTCTGAATAATTATTCAAGGCATAAAATTGGTGGCTATATCTAGGGTCATTAAGACAAGAAATCGTAGGATAATAATTGTGTTCTTCTCCTTTAGAATGTGAACAATTGAAAAAGTCAAAGTCATAATGGTACTGATCTGTGAATTGGAAAGGTGAGGAAGATAAATTGAGTCACCGGATCCCTCTAGGAAAGCAATGATCAGGATGATATACCTGAATTGCCTGAGATTTGTAGTCAATCTTTTTGACAAAAAGCTTGACTGAAATTGGCAGCTCGAGCACTGTATTGTGGGTATTGGAGCAGGACAAATGAAACCCAGGAAAGCCACAGTGGTCCAGGTGGCGGTCCTTGAGTCAGAAAGGAAATCGAATGGCTGGCCGTGGCTACCACACCGCCATGAATCGGCACACTCATCATGTTGGCTTTGCCCGTGGTGTAAGATGAAAAGCATAAACAAAAAGAAATATGACTTTGCCATTCTTTTACGATCGGGCAAATGCTAAATTGTCTGATCTGGTTCTCCGACCTCTCTCGAAAGGAAAACAATCAAACTATCTTGGTGACACGACCAATTTATTGACGCAATAATCGTATAAAATAGAAAGAAATGTGATGAGACGACTAATTAGCAACATGTGCCGCAGGTGCTTGCACCCAACTAATTTTAACTAATAATTAGTAGCATCCTGTGACACAGGTGTAGAGTACTACTTACTAGTAATACTAAGTACAAAGTTTGATCCTTTTGTAAAAAATTGAATTCTATTAAAAAACTGTTTTTTTTTCTTTTTTTTTTCAATTTTTACAAAGTTATGCATGAAATTGTATATTTAGAACTTGTAAAGATCATTTCTCACTACTTAAATATTGTTTCTTCACAGCTGTGGAACCTATGCGCTAAAATCTCTCTCTCTCTCTCTCTCTCTCTCTCTCTCTCTCTCCCAGTAATTGGAATGAAGAGAGGTGTGTCCCTTTCTGCAGGACTTGTGGCCCTTATCGTTCTAGTTGTGCGCTAGTTCTTCATCAAACTTGCAGTGCCAAGGATACAAATCGCCACTGTGTTCCTTCTTCCTGCGGCAGTATTCCCAACATTAGCTCTCCATTTCGATTGGAACACGATCCTCCAACTGCGGCAACCTAAGATATATCCTGTCATGTCAGGACAACCAAACTGTGTTATATTTATTGTCCGTAGAACACTACGTACAGGAAATCAATTACACTTCCCAAACAATCCGAGTTGTAGACAGAGGTATTCAGAAGGATAACAACTCCTACATCCCTTCTGAATATTTATGGAATTATACTCCATATTAGCGGAAGTGGGGAATCAGAGAAACCATGGTTTTGTTGAACTGTGAAAAGCGAGTGAATTCCCCAGGGTATCTGAACACATCTACTTGCTTTGGCAATAGAGCGTATGCTTCCAACTCATCTTCATCCCAGCCTGAGGCCGGGTTTAGATATGTGATATATAGCCAGATGAACGCAGGGGATGTGGAGGACTTGTGCCAAGTAGAGCATATATTCCAGACATCGTGGTCAGTCCGCAATCTGGTACCAGAAGACCCACGTAGAATTTCCTGCACAGAGACTTACACAACCTATTGCTATACGGTTTTGAGCTTTCTTGGATGACCCCTACAGATTGTGGAAAGTGCGGCATCTTCGAGTTCAGCGAACAACGTCGCTTTTGCTGAAAAAGCCATACGGGTTTGAGTAAACACTGCAGGATCCGATTTCTTATCAAGTAAACGATGAATGCTACTTTAAGAGAGAAATTTTTCTATTTTCTGATGCCTCTTAATTAGCATAAAGGGCTCCCCAATCCATCAGCACAAAATCCAACCAAGCGAACCACATTGACATGATGGATTCTACCCATTATTCCAACTTCATTTATGAATTCTTCTCCATTTCCCCTAGAACTGTTCAAGATCTTCACGGCAACGTGGATTTCAATAGAAAGTTTTCCTCTGAACACTGTTCCATAGGCTCCTTCGCCCAATTTCTCAGTAAACTGATTTGTAATTCTTTTAAGATCAGCGTACAAGTATCTCGTGGGCTTGTAGCTTCTGTAATCGTCCAAGAAATTTTCAATCTTCTTCCGATATTCTTTTTCTGCTTTGTCTTTACTATAGACACGATAAAGTGCGAAGGCCAGCAGTAGTAAAAGAGTTGGACCTAAAATGGCACCTGCATATATATCAAACATTCACCAAGTCAAGAGCTCAAGTCTCCCCGAATAATTAGTACGTACGTCTGAAACTTTCTAATATAAAAAGCCAAGGGATAACTAACTTACCAATGGTGATCACTACTTTTGTTGACATATATAATCATCACATTCTCGTTCTATTCTGATGAAGTAAACAGGAGAGCAAAAGCATCATTCCGTGATTAAAAGTTTTTATTTTATTTTATTTTTTTTAATGATTTCGTGAATATTGCAGAAGATTCCCCTTGGCAGAAGATCATCTATTATAAGCTAAGCCTGCAAAATTGTTAAAAAATTGAGTAAAGAGTTGGTAATTGTATAGAAGATGATACCTTTGTTGTGTTTGGGGAAGCACTGAATTTCTGACTCGGTACTGCTGCTATTAATATTCATCGACCTACAATTCCTGCCTTCAGTTCACAGTTTCTGCAAGATGGTCTAGACCAGTTCAAATAAAGGATTTCATCAGGATTATATACAATAGGACTTGGAATTGATCTAACACTATACATCTTTCTACAAGGTAGTGTGGGCAACAAGCTGATGTCTTTATCAGTTCTCAAGGCATAAACTTGGTGGCTATAGGTAGGGTCATTATGACAAGAAACCGCACGCCAATCACTGTGTTTTTCTCCTTTAGTACTATGGGAACAGTTGAAAAAGGCTAAGTCATAAAAGTATTGATCGACTCCTGTGAATTGGAAAGGAGAGGAAGATATATTGAGTCGCCGGATTCCTCTTGGAAAAGCAACGATCAGGATGATATACGTGAAATTCCTGAGATCTGTAGTCAATCTTTTTGATAAAAAGCTTGACTGAAATTGGCAGCTGGAGCACTTAATCGTGTGTATCGGAGCAGGACAAATGAAACCCAAGAAAACCACAGCGGTCCGGGTGGCAGTCTTTGAGTCGGAAAGGAAATCGGATGGCGGGCCGTGGCCGCCACACCGAAATGAATCAGCACAATCATCATGTTCGCATCGGACGTGGTGTAAGATGAAAACCACAAACAAGAAGAAATATGACTTTGCCATTCTTATTACGATCGAGCAAATACTTAATTGTCCGATCTGTTTTATCAGCCTGCCGTGACTAAAAGGCAAACAATCACACTATCTTTGCTGTATACTCAAATTTATTGACGCAATGATCGGAAAAAATATAAATAAATGTAGTCCAATTAATTTCAATATAAAACTAATAATTTAGTGACGCAGCTGCATAATTATTGGAATCATGTGACGCATGTGTACACTTCTATAATATTGTTTGTTCACAGCTGTGGAAGCTATGCCCTATACTCTCACTCTCTCTCTCCCACAGTGAAGAAAGGTGTGTCCCTTTCTGCAGGACTCATGGCCCTTATCGTTCTAGTTGTGCTACTTCTTCATCAAACTTGCAGTGCTCAGGATACAAATCCGGACTGTGTTCCTTCTTCCTGCGGTAGTATCCCCAACATAAGCTCTCCATTTCGATTTTAAAACGATCCTCCAAACTGCGGCAACCCAAGGTATACCCTGTCTTTTCAGGACAACCAAACTGCGTTATACTTATTGTCCGTAGAACACTACGTACAGGAAATCAATTACACTTCCAGAACAATCCGAGTTGTAGACTCAGATATTCAGAAGGATAATTTGTCCTCCATCCCTCCTTATTTTGGTATTTCGGACAATATTCCATATTATCATGAGTCCTATGGAATCGCAGAAACCTTGGTTTTGTTGATGAACTGTGAAAGGCGAGTGAATTCCCCTTGGTATCTGAACAAATCTAGTTGCTTTGGCAATAGAGCGTATGCTTCCAACTCATCTTCATCCCAGCCTGAGGCCAGGTTTAGATATGTGATATAACCGGACGAAAGCAGGGGATGTGGAAGACTTGTGCCAAGTAGAGCATATATGCCAAATAGAACTATGTACTCAAGTGTAATTCAAGACAACAAAATATATTGAAGTCTTCCTTTTCTATAATGATGAATTCCAACCGCTAACTTTTATTCTTTTCTTTGGAGAACCAGCTTTGCGTGCATACTGGATCATTTATACAGCGGTAAGGTTAATTTCTTTCTCCAAAAGTTGCTGGAATGAGTTGTATTAAATAGGACATTCTATGTAAAATATTTAATTAAATGGATGAAGTGTAGAGTTAAGATTCAAGATTAAGATAATTTCTACTTTAATACTATGCGAAACCATCATATGTTCCAAAAGCTAAAATTAATAGCAAGAGTTACATTTAATCATTTATATTTGTCTTAACAGACACAAGAGTTAGGCTTTGTTTCGAAGGTAGATTGTTTGTTACGCTAATTATTGGCCATATATGAAATTATTTAAAGTACCTTAATTTTCTTTTATTTTTCATGGATTTTAATTTATGTATATACTTCTTTTTATTTTATTTTATTTTTACTATTGTAGCTATTGAAGGTAAAGTAAGGCAGACAGACTATGATCATCTAACTCTGTTTTTATTTTCTCTGTTAATAGTTCAAACCAGTTACCGCTAGAAACCATGCTTCACTGATCAAAAGATCAGACACGTACAGTTAAGAGAGAAATTTTTCTATTTTCTGATGCCTCTTAATTAGCATAAGGGGCTCCCCAATCCCCACTCTATAAAATTTACGAAGGAGCAAGAGCAACACCATATATACGGCATGCAGTGACAGACAAAAATCAACTGAATTCTTTACCTGATCATTCAATATTGGTCTGTGATCGATGCATCAAATTATTAATCAGTAGTTTCTGCACTTAGACAAGATGAAACTTTAAGGACAGTTACTTGAAAGATATAATATTTTGGTTTTGATAAAATGGTGAGTTTTAATTATTGTGACTTTTCAAATGCTGATGATGTTATTCAAATTTTCTTCTGCAAAGCAGGACGTTGGGTCAACAAACGTATCAAATATGATTTAAATGGGTTGTATGATAAAGGTGAGGTTTCTATGATATAAGTGTTAGAATTATTTACACAGTAGTCTTCGATCGCAAACTTGATATTTCAATCTGGTTTATATGGTTGGAAACTTGTTTATTCTATTTTCTGTTGTGCCTCTGGTCTGTCCGAAAATCACACAAAACAATTTTAAAGTGGTTCAGCAAATTGCTTACGTCCACTGGAGCCTCTTTTATAGAATTTGTACGAGATTTACAAAACACTCTACAAAATTCTATTTCTCTCTCTCTCACGTTCCTCTTCCTCTCTTTTACCCACTCCATTTTATCTTCAGAGCTCTCTTCTATTTATAGGAGAAGAGCAGCCCACCTGTTGCAGCTTCTTCTGACTTGGGAGAGGGTGGGTGGCCTAACTATGGTAGGTGGTGGTGGGTGGTGGTGGGTGAGCATGAGTTGGTGGCTGCAAACCCAAACTCATTTCACACTCACACTTACACTTGGGTTGATTTTAACAATCACCCCCTCCACCCAAGTGTGCCATACCAGGATGCTTACAAACTGATTCATTCTTCAAATGAATGCACCAAATTCTTTGACATGAGAGACTTCTGCTATCGAATACGCTCCAATGCACCCGAGGGTGCTCAGCAGTGTTCAATACTGATCAAGTCCAAACAGTGTTGGAACTTGATCCCTGTGACGACCTTCGTCAACATATCTGCTGGATTATCTTCAGTGCCAATCTTCTGAAGTTTGATGTCATCTTCTTCCAATATTTCACGTACAAAGTGAAATCTGACATCTATATGTTTTGTTCGAGAGTGATATACTTGATTCTTGGCCAAATGAATTGCACTCTGACTGTCACAGTAAACGGTAACCTCTTGCTGCTCAAAGCCCAAATCTGTTACCAATCCCTGTAACCAAATAGCTTCTTTCACGGCTTCTGTTACAGCCATGTATTCAGCCTCAGTTGATGATAGTGCAATTGTTGACTGCAAAGTTGATCGCCAACTAACTGGTCCTCCAGCCATAGTGAACACATAACCAGTTGTCGATCGACGTTTGTCAAGATCACCTGCATAGTCTGAGTCAACATATCCAGTTACTAGACTATCTTCACTCTTCTCAAACCTCAAACCAACATCTACGGTCCCCGCAATATACCGTAGAATCCACTTAGCCGCATGCCAATGAACCTTTCCAGGATTATGCATATAGCGACTAACCAAGCTAACGGCCTGGGAGATATCAGGTCGTGTACACACCATGGCATACATTAAGCTTCCAACAACACTTGCATATGGTACATTCTTCATGTAGTCTCGCTCTTCATCGGTTTTAGGAGACTGCAATGCACTGAGCTTGAAATATGGGGCCATAGGAGTACTCACCGGCTTCGTCTTCGAGTCGATGTTGAATCGTTGCAGTATTCTCTTCAGATACTGTTTCTGAGTAAGGTGAACTATACCTTTCACCCTATCTCTGCTGATCTCCATTCCCAATATTCTTCGTGCTTCTCCTAGATCTTTCATTTCAAACTCATTACTTAACTGAGTTTTTAAGCGATCTATCTCCCCCTTGCTTTTACATGCAATTAACATATCATCTACATATAAAAGCAAATAAATGAAAGATCCATTTGCAAGTTTTCTGAAATATACACAATGATCGTATTGGCAACGAGTGTATTTCAGATCCAACATAAAGCGGTCGAAACGCTTGTACCATTGTCGAGGTGACTGCTTCAAGCCATAGAGAGATTTCTTCAGACTGCATACCCAATTCTCTTTGCCAGCTTCTTTGAATCCTTCTGGTTGAGACAGATAAATCTCCTCTTCCAGATCACCATGTAAGAAAGCTGTCTTTACATCAAGCTGTGCTAACTCAAGATCATATTGTGCAACCAAAGCTAACAATATCCGAATGGATGAATGTTTCACAACAGGAGAGAATACTTCACTGTAGTCAATTCCCTCTGTCTGAGCGTAGCCCTTGGCTACCAACCTAGCTTTGTATCTCACTCCATTTTTAGCAGCTTGATCATCTTTCTGATTGAAGATCCACTTACAGCCAATTGTCTTCTTTCCTTTTGGAAGCGGCACAAGCTCCCAAGTCTGGTTCTGGTGAAGAGACTGCATCTCTTCATTCATCGCCTTTGTCCATTCAACTTGTTCACTGGACTGTACGGCTTCTCTGTAAGTGGTTGGGATCTCACCCCCTTCAGCTGGTAATGCATATGTCACATAGTCTGAATAACGTATCGGTACACGTTTCTCTCGTCTCGGTCTGTTGGTTGCTATTGACTCAGGTTGACTTGGAGGTACTATGACTGGATTATCAACCTCATCTTGTCCATGCTTTCCCAACTTCTTTGAAGTAATAAACTCCACACTCTGCGAATCATCTAATGTTTCGCCATCACTGCTGCTTTCACTGGAATCTTTATGCTTATGTGACTTAAGCATCTCAGATTCGTTGAATGTAACATCTCTACTGATGATTACCTTTTTGGACTCTACACACCAGAGTCTATACCCTTTTACACCGATACTAAAGCCCAAGAATTTTGCTTTCTTGGCTCTAGGATCAAGCTTACTTTCTTTAGCATGATAGTAAGCAGGACATCCGAAAATGTGTAAAAAGTCATAATCAGTAGCATGTTTACCTCTCCACATTTCAATGGGCGTCTTCCCATTATTGGCAGCTGCTGGTAGTCGGTTAATGAGGTGACAGGCATAGGTCACAGCTTCAGCCCAAAATTGTTTACTGAATCCAGCATTCAGCAACATACATCGCACTTTCTCTAATAAAGTATGATTCATTCGTTCTGCCACACCGTTCTGCTGCGGTGTACCTCGTACCGTGAAATGTCTGACAATTCCCTCTCTCCGGCATACTTCCATGAAGGGGTCTGAAGTGTACTCACCTCCATTATCAGATCTGAGCCGCTTGATCTTCCTGCCGGTCTGAGTCTCAACCATTTTCTTCCAATCAAGGAAGATTTTCAGCACTTCATCTTTGTTCTTCATCGTATACACCCACACACGACGAGAATAATCATCAACAAAAGTTACAAACCAATGTTTACCTCCCAAAGATGCATTTTGGGTAGGTCCCCAAACATCGGAATGCACATAGTCAAGAATTCCCTGTGTATTGTGTACTGCGGTTCCAAACTTGATCCGCCTCTGCTTCCCCAATACACAGTGCTCACAGAAAGACAGTTTACATGTCTTGGCACCTTTGAGTAAGCCTTGCTTCACCAGTGTTTGCAAAGCTTTTTCTCCTGCGTGTCCCATACGCATATGCCAAAGACTGGTGGTGTCGGCATCAGTCTCATCTAGCTTCTCACAGCCTGTGGAAGCTCTTCCATCAACAGTACTTCCTTGCAAGAAGTACAAGTTTCCTCGCCTCAAACCCTTCATTGCCACCCGAACTCCCATTAGTACTTTGAGAGTTCCATCTTCAATGGCGATTCTGAATCCCTTTGAATCCAGAGATCCTAGTGAGATGAGATTCTTCCACAAGTCCGGAACGTACCGAACTTCTGTCAGAGTCTTGACGCTGCCATCGTGCAGCTTTAACCGAATGCTACCTACTCCTTGAGTCTTACAGGCACTATCATTGCCCATAAGTACTGCTCCACCATCAATCTTTGTGAAATCAGTAAACCAGTCCCGATTGGGACACATATGATAGGTACATCCGGAATCCATAATCCATTCATCGGAACGACAAATGGATGATGAACTTGCCAAGGCAAAATCTGACTCGTCATCTCTGTCCACGACATTGGCTGTGTTGGGTTGATTCTGCTGTTGTCCCTTCCGGTTGGGACAATCCTTCTTCCAGTGTCCTTTGTTGTGACAAAAGGAACACTCATCTCTGGCGAGTTTTCTGCCGACTGATGAACCACGCGATGTGGCTCGGGTTTTCGAATGAAAACCTTTCCTCCTTCCGGGATACCTTGACTGTGGTCTCCCCCTTGCTGTTAGCGCTTCACTTGATGTATCTTGATGTACCTGTTTATCTTTTCTCCGGTACTCATTGCTAATTAAAGAGCTAGATACATCTTCAAAACTAATCTTTTCCTTCCCATACAATAGAGTAGTAATTAAATGCTCATATGTATCAGGCAAGGAATTCAACAGTAGTAAAGCCTTATCTTCATCTTCGATTTTAACATCCAAGTTTAACAAATCAGCAAGAATTTGATTATAATTATTCAGATGTTCAGACATTGAAATACCTTCACGAAATTGGAATCTGAAGAGCTTCTTCTTCAAGTGCAAACGGCTCTCAATGCTCTTCTTCATGAATTTATCCTCCAATTTCTGCCAAAGTACCCTAGCATCTGTCTCTCTCATGACAAAATACTTTTGTTCTTTGGTAAGGCATAATCGGATTGTACTACAAGCTTGAGTACTAAGCTTCTTCCAACCCTGATCAGTCATATCATCTGGCTTTCCTCCCAACGCAATATCCAACTCTTGTTGGATCAACACGTCCATGACTTCACATTGCCACATGCCGAAGTTGCTTGTTCCATCGAACTTTTCAACTTCAAACTTGGCATTTGACACAGTGGACCGACGTCCCGAGCTACTGGAATGTTCAGAGCTCCTGTCTCTTCCAGATCCTTCCATTTGAATTTTAAAAAATTTAGACTCAAAATTTCAAAATTCTAACCGTACGGATGAGTCCGGAACGATCCAAATAGTAAGAAAGCACTATTTGATTGTTGAAATCGGACTCCGAATGGCTTAGATCAAGCCGAAATTGGATCTGAAAAACGGACGGTTGTGATCTGTCTGGAGCGTGGGATGCACGCGCTGAACAGTGCGCGTGGGCGGTGAGTAGGCGCGTGTATTACACGCGCTACAGTACTGTCTGCGCGTGGGGAGCGCGTGAGGCGCGTGTATGTCACGCGCTGACCTTTGTAGGGCGCGTGGGAGCGCGTGAGGCGCGTGTCTGCCAAGCGTCTTCAACCTCTGGAGCGCGTGAGGGCGCGTGGACGCGTGTGGTTCAGTCGTCTTCTTCCTCCGACGCGCGTGGGGGCGCGTGGGTGACAGCAGTGCACGCGCGGACCTTCTAGGGGCGCGTGTGAGCTACTCCGACCTCCGTTTTCGATTCCGTTTGCGGCAACGGATTCGTCTCAACGCGAGGAACACCCTGGAGTTGTCAAAAATTGATTTTGAGCAACTTGAATTTTCGGACAGCTCGAACCAGAGCTCTGATACCAATTGTTGTGCCTCTGGTCTGTCCGAAAATCACACAAAACAATTTTAAAGTGGTTCAGCAAATTGCTTACGTCCACTGGAGCCTCTTTTATAGAATTTGTACGAGATTTACAAAACACTCTACAAAATTCTATTTCTCTCTCTCTCACGTTCCTCTTCCTCTCTTTTACCCACTCCATTTTATCTTCAGAGCTCTCTTCTATTTATAGGAGAAGAGCAGCCCACCTGTTGCAGCTTCTTCTGACTTGGGAGAGGGTGGGTGGCCTAACTATGGTAGGTGGTGGTGGGTGGTGGTGGGTGAGCATGAGTTGGTGGCTGCAAACCCAAACTCATTTCACACTCACACTTACACTTGGGTTGATTTTAACATTTTCTTAGTAATTCATTCATGATCAAGTTAAGTCACTTTCTTGGTTATCGACCTTGGTAATTAACATCCTAATACCACTAATGATCATTATTATCGACCTTGGTAAGAAGCTATATATGATCTCTGCCTTTCATCTTCTTCGTTTTCTATTAGTTCCCCTTTTAGAAGATATACACACAAGAATATTAATGAAATTTTACAAAAATAATAGTTACCTAGCTTACTTAATTAGTAGAATTTTGAAAGTAGCACAACGTACAACATATTCTTTTTAACCAATGGAAATTTGGATCGAAGGATTCAACATGTTAGTGCAATGCATGTTATTGATTTTTGCGTTTAAGCATCAAAGCGTACTCTTATATATGAACTACTTCTCAATAAATACATTTTTATTCACATGACGGAGGCATTGATCCTTCTAAACCAAGAGAAGATGCATGATGATATCATTCTAGGAGTAGTAGCTTGTGGTATTGAATATCTAGGAGGCTGTGAAATTCATCATACGTACCTTTTGTTTTGATGAAATTTACTAGGAAAAATAACAACTACTTTGCTTAAGTACTAGAACTTTTAACAATTATTAGATATGTTTCCTGACAATCTATTTAATTTGATGATGCTTTTTCATAGGACTATACCATGAAGCAAAAATTATAATGAGGACTCCATTTGTGCTTGCATTCTTAATATATAAATGGCGCAGGAGACATTTATCGGCGTTTGACATTATTGAAGAATTTTTACAAAATAACAATAATCTCATTCCAATAAGGTATTCGTACTTAGAAATTAGGAAATGACTAAAAATTTTAAGGATAAACTAGGTGAAGGCGATTATGCCACTGTCTTTAAGGGAACACTTTGAAGTGGCCTACTTGTAGCCATAAAGATGTTAGGTAAGTCCAAAGCTAACAGACAAGAATTTATCAATAAAGTTGCAACAATTGGAAGGATTCATCATATTAATGTAGTGCAACTAATTGGCTTTTATGTTGAGGGATCAAAATGTGCTCTTATTTATGAGTTCATGTCCAATGGATCTCTCAATAAATACATTTTTTCACAAGAATGAATTATTCTTCTAAGCTACGAGAAAATGAATGATATTGCTTTGGGAGTAGCTCATGGTATTGAGTATTTGCATCGAGGATGTCAAATGCAGATTTTGCATTTTGATATCAAGCCTCACAATATTCTTCTTGACGAAGACTTTACTCCTAAGGTTTTTGACTTTGGTCTAGCAGAATTGTATCACATGGATGACAATACTATTTCTTTAATTGCTGTAAGGGGGACGCTAGGAGACATGGCCCTTGAGTTGTACTACAAAAATATTGGAAGCATTTCGTATAAAGATGAAACCTAGTGATCGTCCTTCAATGTATAAAGTTGTAGAAATGCTTGAAGGAGGTATTAAAAGTTTACAAAAACCTCCCAAGCCTTTTCTATCGTCACTGGAGAGAGAACCAGAAGATATTGAAGACAATTCAAATCAAACTTTTCCATCAATTCAATCAAGTCAATATACTTAATCGTCGATCCAAAGTAATTGATATATATGTTGATTGTTGGTTTTACATGGGGAAGCTAGTAGCCCTAACCAAGAAGGAAATTTTGTAATATCGAATAGCTAAAAATGCTTCATATTATTATGTAAGAAATTTGTGTTCCATTTTCTGTTATTGATTTCCTTATTCACATTATCTTTTACTTAGAAACTTTGTTTGCTCATACTTTAGTAACAGATTTGACAAGCTACAGTTTTATTATTCAATTTTTTAACTTAATCATGATCTTTACTTGCTTCTTGAATTTTGCATAAATTAATCATTGTAAAGCACTCCTGAAAGGTCAAGAGGCCCTTGCATTGGTTCCTAGGTCTTATCTTGTTTGGATTCCCCAAAAGAAAACCGTGAGGATAACACTTTAAAGTCCTCCATAACCTTATAAGAAAACTGCTCCCAAGATTTTGAAACTTTCAAAACAATAAAAAAACAAAAAGAAAAAGGAAAAACAAAGTTTTACTTTATACAATCTCCTCTGCATAATTATCAAAAAAAGAAAAAGAATAAGTCATTTTTGTGATAGCTACATGCCCTATTAACTCTCGAAATCCTTCTCGGCCACTACGACTGATGAATATTTCATGATGAGCAAATAATTTCATTCTTTTCGGCCATCTTAATTATATTTTATGATGAGCAAATAAATCATTTTTATAACTATCAATTTCTATAAGATTAGAGAGCTCTTTGCACTCATTCAGTAAAAGTTGAACAACTAAAATCTTGTCATTTCCTTTTCTAAAATATTTTTGTGCAAAGATTTTTTTTTTTTTTTAGGTTTTATTTTGGACAAGTCGGAGAAATTAGTTATGACCATGGCCGTACTCTAGTAATTGATAATGGCTCATCACTAGCCTAAACCCATATAAGTATGACTCATGGTGTAAGAGACTAAGCCGGCCCCCAAAAGAGTGGAAAAACCTCAAAGCTTGATGGTTCTCTCTTTCTCTCTCTCTAAGCCCACCCCACAAAACATGGACTTCACTACTCTTTATTGAAGAAAATTGATGGGCTTAGTCACATAACACTTCCCTAACAAGATTACTAAAGTTATTGAACGGTGACCAATTAGTACTAATGTTAATTCTTTCAATTATTTAAATGTACTTGATTAATTTTTGTTGGATTAAACCTAAATTTGATATATATATATATATATGCCAAGCTTAATTTTTAAATAAATTTATATATGTATATGATATTGAGCAAAGAATAATAATTTGAAGAAGGGAACACTCACATATACAATGTAGCTGTCACTCAACTTGGGATTGATTCTAGAGTGATTTGTGCTTTATGACAGGACCTTTATTATCTTACTCTTTTTTATCTCCTCGATAGATCAGATCATGATGAAGATAACTCACAACTCAAATTAACAACCTGCATCCAAGTGATCAGGCTAAGATTGAAGGAAACAAGCAAGGTGATAAGCCTTCAAACTAACCCTATATAATCTTGGTAAACATGTAGAGTTAGAGATGGAGTCAATTAATATTACTAGTGTGTGATCATTTATAAATAAATGCGGACTCCCTGTAAGAATCAGAGAGGAAATCATTCTTTACAAAACAATACATACTTATAGTTAAGAACTTATTTACCTGTTTTCAATTTTAAAATTTTTTTAAGTAGAAAATAAACTCGATTTCACAAAATTTCCAAGAAGATTGTTAATGTCAACAGCAAAGAAAGAAAACAAACGTCATCCATTTAAAAGACCGAACATATTATATATTTTAACAGGCATGGTACCAACCTCACTGATTGATCGATTGCCATGTTGTAGAACACTCACTGGCATAGGCATATTTATGTGTGTATATATTGTATGGTAACAAGTTTTATAGCAAATTCAAATTATTATTTCCTTTTTTTTTTAATCAATTTGTTATAGTTTATTCTCAAACACATGAAAAGAAATCACGATATGATCATTTGATCTTGAACAAGGAAAATTATTAAGTAGCCACATAATATGGTTAGGTGATACTCCCAACTTATTATGACGTTCCATAACATTAAAACTGCTTGTACAAACATTAATTTCTTATGACATGCATATTTTAAGATACATTCAGAGTACCACGTGTCCATATTTTAAAACTATCTAATAATAACTTGTAAAATAGAGCACGTTTAATAGAAGTGGCGCATGATGAACTAAGTATTGGTTTATTCGTTTCCATGCTAAAAACAGGCAACTAAAATTAGGTGACATAATCACAAACGAAGATCACGAAGACTATGAGAACAAACCTACTACAAATTTTATGTTCATTTGACAATATTAAATGAATAATTTAATAGAGATTTTCATTGAAAAAATTAAATGAATTTAGCTATTACTAAATGAATTTTCTTTCAACCTGTCACATCATAGGACAACGAAATTTGACCTATGTGCTCCAAAAAAACAATAACCAACAACGAGTAAAAGAGATCCTGAGAAATGATCTCCTAAAAAGAAATGAAGAAAATTCTTTTGTGTTGGTTTGTTAACCGCAACACCCTCCTCGTAATCATCTCCTTGGGTATTACAAGAACCCAGAAACAGAGCTCACCATTTTGTTCTCTCTTTCCATTTTCTTTTGCGTTTGGCTAGTATATCTTATTTATTTCTAATTTGAATTTTGCTATTTATCATATTCACACACTACAATTATTTTTATTATTTTTAATTTTTTTTAGTCATCATAAGAGAAAAAATTAAAAAAAAAATTATGTGTAATGCACATGGTGTGAGAATGATTAGAATTTTTCAATTCCAAAAATAGCAAAAGAAAAAAAAAAGGTTTTATGGTGGTGCGTTTTTCTTTTTTGATGGGCTCCTTTCTCCATTGGGTCCGATTTTACTTTGTGTACTCTGCGTGCTATGGGCTTTCAATTCAAAACTAGTCAATTAGTCGATGGATGACTTTTGTAATATCATTCATCCTCATTATAAATATGATGCCTGGCCGAGCTGCAATTTGGTTTTCTAAACTTTAGCACGCAATAAAAATAGAGAATCGGTGTGGGCATAATTATTTTACGACTCTATAATACAATATTGATTCTTTTAAAATCAACACAAAAATTAAAGAAATTTAAAATGTATATTTTTGGATAATAATATACTTATAACACTATAAGAAAAACGAGTTTTTGTGATGAATTTATTGCAACGAAAAGACTATTCGCAACCAATTAACCCATTTTTCTTGTAGTGTAATTATTTTACAATCAATCAATGCCATATACCATTCCATTAAAATTGAAATTTAATTTTTCAATATTACCCACCACTTAATATAGAGTAATTTTTCAATATTACCCACCACTTAATATAGAGTTGTAAATAAACTATTTTGTAATTTTTTTATCATGTACTTGTTTCCTATCTATATATTGGTTCTATCCCTACTTGCATTCAAATCTTGGAACTTCTAAATTTATGAATATATCTTTTTAATTAATGTATCAACATTTCATATTCCTTAACCTCCTATGCCTATAAAATGGTGTATTGAGGATTATTTGTACAACATACAAGAAATTTAAAGTGAATGATATTGAGTTCACGAAGAGCTAAGTCTATATTACAATATTTCTATTCTCTTAATTTTACAATATTCATATCATTTTGAAAAACAAAACAAAGAGAAGACTTTCGTAAAATATAAAAGTTCAGGATCTATTTCATAATTATGTAAAATAAAAATTGCAGTATTCATTTTTTTCCTCTTCCCACGTCATATTTTTGGTAGTGCAAATGTATAAGTCTTGATATTTGGAAGGAAGATAGTTGGTCAACACAAGATTTTAAAGGCTTTGATATGGGAATTATAGTTTTCTGTTAACACAAACAAATAAAGTTTAAAGTTTAGTTCTAATTCTAGTTTTGGTTACTTTTAATTACATTATTTAATAGTTCAAACTTTTAATTACATTATTTAATAGTTCAAACTCTACTGAAATATAAGAAAATATAAATTTTAAAGGAGTCCTTGATGCCTAAAAAATCATAATGATCAATTTCTAAAATATGAGAGAGCTCTTTGTACACATCTAATAAAAGTTGAACAAACTAAAATCTTGTCCTTTTAATTTTCAAGATATTTATTACAAACAATTCTTTTGAGATTTTATTTTGAACAAGTTAAACATATGAGTTCTGATCATTATTGTACTCTAGTCATTTATAAAAGCCCATCACATATCAATATGTCTCAGGGCCTAGAGAGTAAGCCCATCCCTAAAAGAGTGTGGAAAACTTCAAAGTCTGATGCCTCCCTCTCTCTCTCTCTCTCTCTCTCTCTCTCTCAAAGCCCACCCCCAATACATGGGCTTCACTACTCTTGATAGAAAAAAATTGATAGGATTGGTTACTTAACACATCCCTAGCAAAATTACTAAATTACGCATATCTATTAGTTGTTATTATCTCTTTCAATTATTTAAATGGACTCGATTAATTATTTTAGGATTAAAATTAGTTTTGATAGATGCCAACCTTAATTTTTAAATAAATACACACACACACACATATATATATGTATCCATATTGAGCTAAGAATAATAAAAATTAATTATAAAAAATTAAAAAAATATGTGCGAAATATTTGTTATTCTCTATATCTCATCTTAAATATTTATTGGCTTTCATTGAGCTCCCCAACCCCTCTCCTATTTTCTCTATTTTGTCCAATAAGGGAAAGAACAATTTTAATTTTTAAAAATGTATGATCTCTAACAAGAGATGAATTGACTTAAAACATAACTATTAGAAAGTAATATTTTGAAAATAAGATTAATAGAAAATGAAAAAAAAAAAGAGATGATTTTTGGAAAGAAAGAAATGAGAATGTTTATATAACATAGCGAAGAAATATCGCGATTTACTATATTACCTAAGAAAAAGTAATATAATAATTATAAAAGTAATGTTAGATACAGTTATGTATTTGTAAGAATACCACATGCTCATTTTGAAAAAGAGTAGTATCTACCAATAAAAAAATTAATTTTTACATGTAAATCTTATATTTACTCACCTTTTTTTAAAAAAAGAATACGTGGTACTTATGCACTAGGTTATAATTGTAAATATTATTTTTCTAATTATAACGAGCTCCAATTACAATTAAACCACTTTCATCGAGAGTTTCAAATAGTATCAAAGTCCAATCCAATTACAAATTCATCATGTGCGGAACACAAATTGTTTATAATGCGTGTGAGGTCTGTTGGAATAACGATGCTGCCGTGTGAATATCAAAGGAGCTTTCGGCCAGGTAGTGGGAGACAATATATAGTGGTCGACCCCTCCATTCTATGGGACGTTCATATCAACGTACGTGAGGGAGCTTTAACTCCAGGTATTGGGAGACAACCCGCGTCTTCTATGGGACGACCCGCGTCTTCTATGGACATTGATTATATGGTCTACCACTTGCAATTATTATATCTGCCAGATTTCTGCGTTGCGTATATATTGGAGTAGAAAACAAAGAAAAAGAAGATCGGCTGCAACTGCTTTGGTTCCAAATTAAAAGAAAAACATAATTTTTTTTTTCATCGACAAAAAGTGAAAAAAAAAAATCCAAAAACTAGAACGTTTATTGAAAATCCATTTTCTAATAATAATATAGAAAATTAATGATATCTTTTCAGAGAGAGAGAGAGCATCATAATATCGTTGCCAGCTTGTATATATTGGTTTTTGCTTATAGTTTATGAAAGACAAAATTATAATTGGAAACATGTTGCTTAAATTTCTATTATCTAGAAATAATTTTAAAACAAATCCTTATGCTCTAATCTTTGAAGACTGACGAATTAATGTGCAAAATTAAATAAATATTTACAAATTCGTATTAATTTAGTAGCATTCTAAGAACTTCAGGCTTGCATGTGTCATAGCATGATTTATAAATATGAGACCCACTTGTTACCTGAATGAAGAAAAAAGCTCCTCGAGGACAACCCACCAGTAATCACGTGGATTGGGATTATCTAAACCAAAATGAAGAAAAGTCAATGGTCAAGTCGTGCATTGACTTAACAGGCCGTGGGCGTGAAGAAGATGCCAATGACTTGAAAAATCAGCGCCAATAGTAATGAGCATATTTTCCACAAACCATCGATATCTTACCTCGGAAAATGTTAGGAATTTGCAAAGTTGTGTAAACAAATTGAATTCGTACGCCGTTAGACTTCACCGAATCGTCGAAAATCAATTTTTATTTGTTTAATTTTATTATCATGACGCTGTCTTTTCAACATCAAGGGGCCCGTCTTCTATATAGTGGTTGAACCCGTCTTCAATGGGACATAGATTATGCTGTCTACCCCAGCTTGCAATTAATTATAAGATTTCTGCGTTGCGTATATATTGGGATAGAAAAAAATGAAAAAGAAGATTGGCACTGTTTTCATTCCTATTTAAAAGAAAAACATATTTTATTTTTCATTCACAAAAAGTTTGTAAATCACAAAGTAATTGAAAACATAATATCGTTGTCAAATGCCAAAGTTTGTAGAAAATTTATGATTTATTGTTTTCAGATATATAGCATCATAATTTCATTGCCAAATGCGAGCCCCTATATATTGGTTTTTGCTTATAGTTAATGCAGCACAAAATAATTGGAAACATTTATTGGGTTTGTGGAGTTTGGTTTATTCTTGTGACAGTCCGATTTGATGACCCGATTTGACAATGATGTTTTGGTATTAGAGCATATCCCAACTAGAAATTGCAAGTAGGCATGAATAATCTATAGAAAATTAAATTACTTAATATTCATTAACTTAGAATTTTAATAAAGACCATTATGAATACTAAAGTATTAGACTAGTAACTACTAACATCATAAATATACTTATAATTAATTATTTTTTTAATGAATAGGTCACATAATCCACATTAAAGAACTCACTTAATTTTAATTTTATTAATTTAATTAATTTTTTTATATTAATTTATCTAACAAAAAAGAAAAGAGGAAAAAAATGTTCATAGCTCAAATGGGACCGAATCAAACCTATTGAACTAATAGCTAATGGTCCAGTTTAGTCCTTAGAGGTAATCGATTTGGTCTGGTCTGATCCAGAGAAAGGGTTAACTGAAATTTTCAGTCCGTGACCTCTCGAACTAGACCCACACCTCTACTTGTATCAAATCTTGCAACTTTTAAATTTATGAATGTGTTTTAATAATTAATATATCAACATTTCATATTCCTTATTCTCCTATGCTTATAAACTGGTGTATGGAGGATCATTTGCACAACACACAATAAATTTAAAGTGAATGATATTGAGTTCATGAAGAGCTAAGTCTATATTGCAATATTTCAATTCTCTTGCTACTCTCTCTTTATTTTACAACAATCATATCGTTTTGAAAAACAAAACAAAGAGAAGATTTTCGTAAAATATAGAAGTTAGGGATCTATTTCATAATTACGTAATATAAAAATTGCAGTATTCATTATTTACCTCTTCCCACATCACCTCTTTGGTAGTGCATGCCATAGACCCCAAATTTGTGGTATGCCCTCACAAATAAACCGATTCTTTAATTCTAAGTAGCACAAACGTTTACAGTCTTGATATTTGTAATGGAAGATAGTTGATCAACACTAGATTTTAAATTCTTTGATATAGGAATTTCAGTTTTCTGTTAAGATCTATTCTACCAAGCTCCTCAAACAAATCAATTTTCAAGTTTAGTTCTAATTCTTATTTTGGTTACTTTTAATTACATAATTTAATAGTTCAAACTCTACTGAAATATAGGGAAATATATATCTAACTCTCTCTCTCTCTCTCTCTCTCTCTCTCTCTCTCTCACACACACACACACACACACATACACATCCTTGATGCCTAAAAAATCATTTTTACAATTATCAATTTCTAAAAGATGAGAGAGCTCTTTGTATACATCTTGTAAAAGTTGAAGAAACTAAAACCTTGTCCTTTTATTTTTCATGATATTTATTGCAAACAATTCTTTTGAGATTTTATTTTGAGTAAGTTGGACAGATGAGTTATGGTCATTGTTGTAATCTAGCAATTTATGAAGGCCCATCACATATCAGTATGTCTCAAGGCCCACAGAGTAAGCCCATCCCTAGAAGAGTGTGGAAAACCTCAAAGCCTTATGTCTCTCTCACACACACACACACAAAGCCCACCCCCAATACATGGGCTTCACTACTCTTTATAGAAGAAAATTGATGGGCTTTGTTATTTAACACATCCCTAGCAAAATTACTAAATTACGGAGATCTATTAGTTGTTGTTGTCTCTTTCAATTATTTAAATGGATTTGATTAATTATTTCAGGATTAAAACTAGTTTTGATAGATGCCCACTTTAATTTTTAAATATATATATATATATATGTATACCATATTGAACAAAGAATAATAAAAATAAATTATTAAAAATTCAAAAAATATGTATGAAATATTTGTTATTTTCCATATCTCATCTTAAATATTTATTTGTCTTTCATTCCACTCCCCCACACCTCTCTTATTTTCTCTATTTTGTCCAATAAGGGAAAGTACAATTTTATTTTTTGAAAATGTATGATCGCTAATAAGAGATGAATTTACTTAAAACATAACTATTAGAAAGTAATATTTTGAAAATAAGATAAATAGAAAATGAAAAAAAAAAAGAGACGATTTTTGGAAAGAAGGAAATGAGAATGTTTATATACTCCTCCAACTGCATATATAAACAAGTTAATGCAAATCAAAGTAGTAGTCATGTGTGAGTATTATGTATGCATGATCTCTCTTTCTCTTCTCTTTTCTTCTGTGACGAGATGCCAGTGTAGGGATTGTTTTTGGGGCATTGAAAGAGACAAAGATAAGGCCTCGTGATTTTTAAGAAATATGTTTTAATTGCTAAAAAATTTTATAAAAATAAATTCATATATAAATCATGTTTTTGGATGCACGTAAGATCGTAATATAATTTTCAAATTTAATATATCATATAAGATTATAAAATTATTTTTATTGTAAAATAAATTTAATATATTATATAAAATTATGTTAATTTGTAAATTTATAGAAATAAAATTTGAAAAAAAAAAATAGCATTGCATGCAGTAGAAGCATAAGTCCAAATATAATAAAAGAAATGATATTTATAATAGTAAAGTGTTTAAATATTATATAATTTTTTTGAAAAAAATAAATAAATATAAAACTTGCGTTAAAAAAATTAATTTCCTAATAATAAACTCGATTACTTTCATTGCATGCGATTGGCCATTCTAGTACTGCTGGACTTAGCATTAATACATGATCATAAGCTGACGAAGACACACCAGACAAAACCTATCGATGAAATTTTGTTTGTTTATAAAGTAATATTAAAACATTATTTGTTGTTTGATTTGTTTGGTCTGATCAATATGACAATAAAAATTTACGGTTAAAGAAAAATAATTAGATTTCATAGTTAAAAAAGCAAAAGCCATATAATTTTTATGAAAATAATAATTCTTTTCCTATCATTTTGATTAAAAAAAAGAAAAAGAAAAAGAAAGAGAAGACTTTCGTAGAATATAGAAGTTAGAGATCTAGATATGTTTTCCTCTTCTCTCATTGCATTTTTTAGGTAGTGCATGCCATAGACTCCAAATTTGTGGAATGCCCTCACAAATGACCTATTCTCTCATTCTAAGTAGCACAAAGGTACTGATCAAATAAATCAATTTTTAAGTTTAGTTCTAATTTTAGTTTTGGTTACTTTTAATTACATAATTTAATAGTTCAAACTGTAGCAAGATATAATATATATATATCTAACTCTCTCTCTCTCTCTCACACACACAAATATATATTTAAATTTTTCAAAAAAAAAATCATTTCTATGAGCATCAATCTCTAAACGATTAGAGAACTCTTTATACACAACTTATAAAATTGAAGAAAATAAAAATTTTCAAGATATTTATATGCAAACAATTCTTTTGAGATTTTATTTTAGACCAGGTGAAGAGATGAGTTAAGATCATGGTCGTACTTATGCAATTGATGATGGCCCATCACTAGCTAAACCTATATCAATATGCCTCATGGCCCAGAGAATAAGACCAGGAAAACACAAAGCATGTTGCTTCTCTCTCTCAAGGCCCAACCCCCAATATACGGGCTTCACTAGCACTTCTTGTCTCCACTTTGTTGAATTAGGAAAGTACAATATATATATTTTTAAAATATGATCACTAAAAGGGGATGATTTGTTTTTTGAACATTAATTAATATTAGAAATTTGAAAGCAAGAAATGAGAATATTTGTATAATCAAACTATTTTCTTCAAAGCTTTTAATAGTATCAAAGTCAAACCCAATTAAACGTTCAAATCCAAGATTCCAAATGCAGCACACAAACGCTTAACATGATTTCTTGTGGCCAGTGTGAGACTCTGAGTGTATGATATGAGTATTGTGAGACTCTCCTAGTTGTGGTTTAATTATGGTGAGCTTTGTGTAATATTGCATGATTTAGGCCTACATATATACATATATATATATATATATATATATATATTTGCACTGACTCCATATATCTTTCATCTGTGAGCTGCTTCAACGTTCGTAGCCAAGCCCACCCTATCTCTTTATGCTAATCTGTATGTTATTTATCAATTAGCAATGGACACGTACAATTTTCACAACATCTTGAGCTGCATGGGTGGGTGCACGATTCATGATTTTCTTAAACCTGGCCAATTTATTTATATATTTTTAGCAATGATGCTAATATTCATTTTTTTTCAGAAACAGGAATAAACAGTACTTTATAATTTCCTGATCAATGATCTCAAAATAATTATTGAAAGTTGAATCCGATGTAAATAAAACTAATTTGCTATATATATATATATATATATATATGCCTATCCAATTACGTACCGTGTGAGGTCTGTTGGAATAGCACTGTCATATTGAGTGTCAAGGAGCTTTCGGCCACGTGCTGGGAGACAATACATTTATAGAGGTCGACCCCATCTTCTATCAACGTACGTAAAGGAGGGTAATTAATTCCAGGGCAGGTATTGGGAGAAACCTGTGTCCATGGCAGGATTAATAATTGCGAGACCCACTTGTTAGCTGGTTGAAGAAAAAGGCTCCTCGAGGACAACCTACCAGTAATAATGTGGATTGGGATTATCTAAATTAACTAAAATGAAGAAAAGTCATGATCAGGTCAATGTTTGTGATTTGTTTATTTTTAGAGATGAGATAAAATGAATTGAGATTAATATTAAAAATTAAATAAAATATTATTAAAATATATTATTTTTGTATTGGAATTTAAAAAAATTATATTGAGATTTAAAAAAATTAAATTATTTATTTTATTTTATATTAGAGTTTGAAAAAATTATAATAATTAAATAAAATAAGATGAAAAATTTAAGGAAGTGACAGGCCCAAGTCGTGCATTCACTTAACAGGTCGTGGGCGTGAAGAAGATGCCAATGTTTAGAAAAAGCAGCACCAATAATCAACATGTTTTCTACTAACCATCGATATCTTACTTGGGAAACTGTTAGGAATTTATAAGGTTGTGTAAACAAATTGAATTCGTAGGCAGTTAGACTTCACCGAGTCGTCCAAAATCAATTTTTATTTGTTTAATTTTATTCTCACGCTGTCTTTTCAATATCAAGGGGCCCGGCTTTCATATAGACTAGTGGTCAAACCCGTCTTTAATGGGACATAAAATATTATGCGGTCTACCACAGCTTGCAATTAATTACAAGATTTCTATATTGCGTATATATTGGGGTAGAAAAAAATGGAAAAGAAGATGCCAATGACTAGAAAAAGTAGCACCATTAATGAGCATGTTTTCTACTAACCATCGATATCTTACTTGGGAAACTGTTAGGAATTTGTAAGGTTGTGTAAACAAATTGAATTCGAACGTGGTTAGACTTCACCGAGTCGTTCAAATCAATTTTTATTTGTTTAATTTTATTCTCACGTTGTCTTTTCAATATCAAGGGGCCCGTCTTTCATATAGACTAGTGGTCAAACCTGTCTTCAATGGGACATAGAATATTATGCGGCCTACCACAGCTTGCAATTAATTACAAGATTTCTGTATTGCGTATATATTGGGGTAGAAAAAAATGGAAAAGAAGATGCCAATGACTAGAAAAAGTAGCACCATTAATGAGCATGTTTTCTACTAACCATCGATATCTTACTTGGGAAACTGTTAGGAATTTGTAAGGTTGTGTAAACAAATTGAATTCGTACGTGGTTGGACTTCACCGAGTCGTCCAAATCAATTTTTATTTGTTTAATTTTATTCTCACGTTGTCTTTTCAATATCAAGGGGCCCGTCTTTCATATAGACTAGTGGTCAAACCCGTCTTCAATGGGACACATAGAATATTATGCGGTCTACCGCAGCTTGCAATTAATTACAAGATTTCTGCATTGCGTATATATTGGAGTAGAAAAAATGGAAAATAAGATTGGCACTACTTTAGTTCTTATTTAAAAGAAAAATATATATATATATATATATATTTTATTCACAAAAATTTGATGAATCACAAAGTATACTGAATTTTTGCCACCGGGATAAATTTTTGACATGTTGGTGACTTGAGAATCGCTAGGAATAAAGTTTGAATAACAAATCACTTGAGCGAAGTTCATGCAGAGAATTTGCTCGACAGCCACTCGACATGTCACGTGAGAGAACATTAGATAGAGAATTCGTTTGAGGTTTGCTCAACACTTCACTTGAACAAATAACGCGATAATTAAATAATTAGGACTTTCAGAGTGTAACCCCATATATATATTATGAACAATATTACAGTTCTAAGAATTGTAATTTCCTCCCACGGTGTACTTTGACAGTATAGTAGTTCACAATCTCAACTCACTATTATTTATAAATAATTGAGTTCAATTCAACTCAGCTCAACATCCAAACGCAGCTAAACAAATTATTATGACTAACGAATGGGCTAAATATATATTTACAAATTCGTATTTTGATGTTTTTAAAATTGTTGATACAAACGCTTCTGATCATGTGCGAGTATTATGTATACATGATCTCTCTTTCTCTTCTCTTTTCTTCTATGACGAGATGCCAGTGTAGGGATTGTTTTTGGGGCATTGAAAGAGACAAAGATATTAAGGCCTTGTGATTTTTAAGAAATGTGTTTTAATTGCCAAAAAATTTTATAAAAATAAATTCATATATAAATCATGTTTTTGGACGCACGTAAGATCGTAATATAATTTTTAAATTTAATATATCTTATAATATTATAAAATTATTTTTATTGTAAAATAAATTTAATATATTATATAAAATTATGTTCATTTGTAAATTTATAGAAATAAAAGTTGAAAAAAAAAATAACATTGCATGCAGCAGAAGCATAAGTCCAAATATAATAAAAGAAATGATATTTATAATAGTAAAATGTGTAAATATTATATAATTTTTTTTAAAAAAAATAAATAAATATAAAACTTACGTTAAAAAAATTAATTTCCTAATAATAAACTTGATTACTTTCATTGCGTGCGATTGGCCATTCTAATACTGCTGGACTTAGCATTAATACATGATAAGTTGACGAAGACAAACCAGACAAAAATTATCGATGCAATTTTGTTTGTTTATAAAGTAATATTAAAACATTATTTGTTGTTTGATTTGTTTGGTCTGATCAATATGACAATAAAAATTCACGGTTAAAGAAAAATAATTAGATTTCATAGTTAAAAAAGCAAAAAAGCCATATAATTTTTATGAAAATTATAATAATTCTTTTCCTATCATTTTGATAAAAAAAAAAAGGAAAAAAAAAAGAAAGAAAAGAAGACTTTCGTAGAATATAGAAGTTAGATATGTTTTCCTCTTCCCTCATCACCTTTTTTAGGTAGTGCATGCCATAGGCTCCAAATTTGTGGTATGCCCTCACAAATGACCTATTCTCTCGTTCTAAGTATGACAAATGCTTAGGTCTTGATATTTGGAATGGAAGAATCTAAATAGCATAAAGGTACTGATCAAATAAATCAATTTTTAAGTTTAGTTCTAATTCTAGTTTTGGTTACTTTTAATTACATAATTTAATAGTTCAAACTGTAGCGACATATAGGGAAATATATATATATATATATATCTAACTCTCTCACACACACACAAATATATATATTTAAATTTGCAAAAAAAAATAATTTTTATGAGCATCAATCTCTAAACGATTGGAGAGCTCTTTGTACATCATTTGTAAAATTGAACAAGATAAAAACTTGTCTTTTTCTTTATCAATTAGCAATGGACACGTAGATGATTTTAATAATGCAATGCGTGTGAGGTTTGTTGGAATAGCGTTGTCATATGGAGTGTCAAGGAGCTTTCAGCCTGTAACTGGGAGACAATACATTTATAGTGGTCGACCCCATCTTCGTACGTAAAGGAGAAATTAGATTTTAATAATGCAACGCGTTTGAGGTCTGTTGGAATAGCGCTGTCATATATATGGAGTGTCAAGGAGCTTTCGGCCAGGTAGTGGGAGACTATACATTTGGAAAAATATAATTTCAAGTACAATTATGCATTAATCTGTACATTAATATGATGTGATTGGTCAAAAAGTAGATTTGATTGAAAATAGCGTTAATTTAAATTTTAAATATGAATAAATCAGTATTGGTACACAGATTAGTGCGCGACTATGCTTGTATATAGCAAAACTCTATACATTTATAGTGGTTGACCACCCCATCTTCTATCAACGTACGTAAAGCAGAGTAATTTCCAGGGCAGGTATTGGGAAAAAACATGTGTCCATAGCATCATTTATAAATGTGAGACTCACTTGTTAGCTGATTGAATAAAAAAGCTCCTCGAGGACAAACCAAAATGAAGAAAAGTCAATGGTCAAGTCGTGCATTTAATCGGCCGTGGGCCTGAAGAAGATGCCAACGACTAGAAAAATCAGCACCACTAATTAGCATGTTTTCTACGAGCCATCGAATCGATATCTTACTTGGAAAAATGTTAGGAATTTGTAAAGTTGCGTAAACAAATTGAATTCGTACGCGGTTAGACTTCACCGAAGTCATCGAAAATCAATTTTTATTTGTTTAATTTTATTCTCACGCTGTCTTTTTTAATATCAAGGGGCCCGTCTTCCATATAGACTAGTGGTCGAACCCGTCTTCAATGGGACATAATATTATGCGGTCTACCACAACTTGCAATTAATTACGAGATTTTTGCGTTGCTTATACATTGGGATAGAAAAAATGGAAAAGAAGATGTTGTGCGCTTATTAATTAAGCAGGCGGTTGACGGGAAGAAGATATCTATTGATTAGAAAAATCAGCACCAATAGTACTAAAGCTTGTTTTCTACGACCCATCAATATCTAGAAAATCACTTGAAACTGTTGGGATTTATAAGTATGTGCATCTAAACAAATTAAATTCATATAACGTGGTTAGACTTTAAGAGTGGTGGCTAGATGGTCTAATTTTATTGAAATACGACTTGAGTAGTTTATTATCGAGTTACATTTTATATTTAGAAATAATTTATTTATTTCTTGTTGTACGTTTGGAGTCCCTAAAAAAAAAGTATGGTGGGATAACATTCTCCTGGTTGTACATCATTCATAACCTTATAGAATCATCATTCAAGATTTTGAAATCCACAAAAAAGTAAAAAGAAAAAAAGAATTTCTACTTTATATAATTTCCTTTGTGCAATAAGTCATTTTTGTGAATATACAATGTCCTCTACTTTATGGTCTTTTTTCTTTTAAAATAAGAACGAAATAATGGTCCGTTGAATATATCTAAAAAAAATAAAATATGTTGTTTTAATAATACTACAAAAGGCTTGAATCTTTTTAAAGAGAACAAGATTTTCATGTATCGGTCTAAACTGATTTCATTTAAATGTTAATTTGAATGTAATTTTTATTATATTACTGTACATTTCACTAACACTTAGTTATATTTAAAACTTCCCTAACAAGATTACAAAAGTGATCAGACGGAAACTTGTTAGTTGTTATTATCTCTTTCAATGTCAAGGGGCTTGGCTTCTACATATGATATATAGTGGTTGAGCCCGTCTTATATGGGACGTTGATTAAGCGTAATATTTAAACCAGTGATTTCTACCTTGCATATATTGACCGGAGTAGAAAAAGAAGATTGAGACGACCGGACCGAACTGGACCGGACCGGTACTATTTATATATTAATATTATATATAATATTTTTTATATTATATATAATTTTTAATCACATAAAAAATAATCACATATATACTAATACTAATATTCTAATATAGACTATAGTTATACTCATACTAATATAGTTATACTAAATCATCAAAACTAATACTAATATATAGCTATACTAATAGTCTAATATTAATACTATTATATTGTCTAATATATTATATAGCTATAACTAATACTAATATATATATACTAATACTAATCGTCTAATATAAGATTATAGCAGATTTTTTTTTTTTCACTAAATTTCTTATTTTAGTTTTTGTTTTATAGCAGTTTTTTATATAGCAGAATTTTGTTTATATAACAGATTTTTTTTATAAAGTAGATTTTTTATATCATAATTTTTTTACATAGCAGATTTTTTTTTTATAAAGACGATTTTTTATAACAGAATTTTTTTACATAGCAGAGTTTTTTTGTAAAGCAGATTTTTGTAAATGGTAATAGATTTTTAATAAAACAGAATTTTTTAAATCAGTTTTTTTTTTAAACAGAATTTTTATGAAAAATTATATTTTATTAAAACTGGAAAACCGGACCAAACCGGACCGGTAAAACCGGAATACCGGTTTTGGAAGAAAATCGGTGCGTAATCGGTTTTAAAAAATGTAAAACCGGTGCCTACCGGTTCGGTCCTGGATTTTGTCCAAAACCAGACCGAACCGGACTGGTTACACCCCTAAACTCCGGGCATTGGGAGACAACCCGCGTCTTCTATGGGACGTTGATTATGCGCTCTACCACTTGCAATTATTACATCTCAATTCTTTATAATAATTAATAGTGGTGCTACATGATTTAATAAATTAATATTGCAATGCGTGTAATGCGTGTGAGGTCTGTTGGAATAACGACTGTCATGTGAATATCAATGGAGCTTTCGGCCAGGGAGTGGGAGACAATATATGGTGGTCGACCCCCCCGTTCTATGGGACGTTCATATCAACGTATGTAAAGGAGCTTTAACTTCAGGTATTGGGAGACAGCCCACGTCTTCTATTGGACTTGCGGTCTACCACTTGCAATTATTATATCTAGCTGATTGAAGAAAAAAGCTCCTCGAGGACAACCCACCAGTATTCACGTGGATTGGGATATTATCTAAATCAATTTTATTTTCTCTATTTTGTCCAACAAGGGAAAGTACAATTTTATTTTTTAAAAATGTATGATCGCTAACAAGAGATGAATTTACTTAAAACATAACTATTAGAAAGTAATATTTTGAAAATAAGATAAATGGAAAATGAAAAAAAAAAAAAAAAGAGATGATTTTTGGAAATAAAGAAATGAGAATGTTAATATGTATAACGTAGTCAAGAAATATCACGATTTACTATAATACCTAGGAAGAAGTAATATAATAATTATAAAGTAATGTTAATGAATACAGTTATGACTTAACAGGTTGTGAGCGTGAAGAAGATGCCAATGACTAGAAAAATCAGCACCAGTGATGAGCATGTTTCCTACCAACCATTGATATCTTACTTGGGAAAATGTTAAGAATTTGTAAGGTTGTGTAAACAAATTGAATTCGTATGCGATTAGACTTCACCGAGTCATCGAAAATCAATTTTTATTTGTTTAATTTTATTTTCATGACGCTGTCTTTTCAACATCAAGAGGTCCGTCTTCTGTATAGTGGTCAAACATGTCTTCAATGGGACAAAGATTATGCGGTCTACCCCAACTTGCAATTGATTACAAGATTTCTGCGTTGCGTATATATTGGGGTAGAAAAAAATGAAAAAGAAGATTGGCACTATTTTCATTCCTATTTAAAAGAAAAACATATTTAATTTTTCATTCACAAAAAGCTTGTGAATCACAAAGTAATTGAAAACATATATAATATCGTTGTCAAATGCCAAAGTTTGTAGCAAATTTATGATTTATTGTTTTCAGATATATAGCATCATAATTTCATTGCAAAAAGCGAGCTCCTATATATTGGTTTTTGCTTATAGTTCATGCAGCACAAAATAATTGGAAACATTTATTGGGTTTGTGGAGTTTGGTTTATTCTTGTGACAGTCCGATTTGATGACCCGATTTGACAATGATGCTTTATAGTTTTTTTGGCGGATTTTCAATGAGTCTTAAGTGCAGGCTTGGGCTAATAGACCCAAGCCGAAGCGAACATTGCAAAGCCTTGTGGGGGTCTTAGGGTAGCACCACCGAAATTTTTTTTTGACCATATTGGTGACTTCACAATCATTAGAAAGAAAGTTCATTCGACGTTCACGTGATAGATCGATCGGGCAAAGCTTAGGCAGAGAGTTTGCTCGACACTCATTCGACATGTTGCTCGAGTGAACATCAAACAGAGAATTCGCTCAAGGCTCACTCAACACCTCATTAGAGTGAATAATGTGATAATTGAGGAATTAGATTTTTTGCAGTGTAACTTCATGTATATGTTTATTATGAACAGTATGATGGTTCTATGTATTATAATTTCATGCCACAGTGTACTTTGACATTTTGCAAGATAATAAAATCCTTTGTAGTTTTGTGGACATATGTCTGTTGCCGAACAACACTTTATATATATATATATATATATGTATATTTAGCATTGATTTTAATATTCATATTTTTAGACACACGAACAAACACTTCATAATTTCCTGAATGAGCTAAAATTTATCAAAAGTTGAATTTGATATAAATAAAACTGTAGTGAACTTATAAAATAAATCACGATTTGTGCCTAATAAACTAATTTTCTATGATCTATGCGTACATATAGGGGTATAATCGGTCTAGTTCGGTCCAGTTTTGTATCTTTTTTAGATTTAAACCGGTATATAGTGGTCGACTGCTTGTATATTGGGACGACATTGATTATGCGGGTCTACGCGCGGCCACTTGCAATTGAAAAAGAAGATTGGCTGGGACTGGTAATTTGGTTCCTATTTTAAAGAAAAACATATAATTGTTTTCGCATATGTTATGAGATGAGATGAGATGAAAGTTTAAAATTAAATAAAATATTATTAGAATATAATTTTTTAATATTATTTTTGTTTTTGAGACTTTATAAACGGAAGGACCAATTAGAAGATATTCTCATAGTTTATGCAACACATAATAGTTGGAAACATGTTGTTTAAATTTCTATCAGTTCTATTGTCTACAAATAATTTTAAAGCAAATCCTAATTTTGCACTAATCTTTGAATTAAACTAACGCGCGAACGTGCTAAATAAATATTTACAAATTCGTATTAATTTAGTAGTATTCTAAGAACTTGGGGCTGGAATGCGTCCATGGCAATTTTGAAATGTGAGTCGATCCACTTGTGAGTTGATTGAAGAGAAAAAGCTCCTCGGGGACCACCGCGTACAAGTAATCATGTGGATTGGGAATATCTAAACTAAAATGAAGAAAAGTCATTAATTAGCTAGGTCGACGCTCAAGTCGTGCACTAGTGCGTGCATGGGCGTAAACAACATGCCAACGACTAGAAAAACCAGCACCAGTAATGTAGCATCATGTTTTCTATGACCCATCGATATCTAGCAGTTACTAGGAAAATACTAGCTAGGCTGAGGCTCTAACATTGGCCAGGTTTATTTATTCCAAAATCTTCTTCAAAACCTACCGCCCAATGAAGTTGTAATTGAATAGCACGGAAACTTCATGGAAATTAATCCAATTGCAATTGTAATCTAGACTACGTAATCAACATGCCAAACACGGGCCGGGATACATGGTTGCATTGACCCTGAACCTTTCAACTTGCAAACCAGTACTACCAAGTGTTTCACTTGATTTGACTAGGTTATGTTTCAACGTGTTGATGTGATTTCAGATGATTTGAATTGATTTATAAATAATAATTTTTTGTAGATTTCATTGGGGCATTGATTATGTGGCTAACCAATTCTTACCAATCAGATTTCTGCGTTGTATACTTATGTATTGGGCTAGGAAAAATGAAAAAGAAGATTAGGAGTACTGTTAATTAGGCTGCTTTATTTTATTTTTCTTTTTTTTTTTAATAATAAAACTTTCATTTGCAAAAAGTATATAAATATTCCAAAAATTAAGACGTTTATCTACCAATAATTTTAAAGCAAATTCTTATATATGCTCTGATTTTTTAAGACTGATGAAAGATAATCTGCTAGCTAGATAAAATATTTTATTAATTCACATTTTATATAATAAAGATTCTGAGAGAACGAACTAATTCAGGCAGCCTGCATGTGTCCATAGCAATATATAATAAATGTGAGACCCACTTGCATGTTAGACCTTGATCCGCCAATAATGTATAATGTGGATTGGAATTAATATCTAAACCACAATGAAGATCAAACGTCATAACGTGCGTAGATGGTCAGTGCATTTAGTAAATGAATTAAAATAAGTTGGAGTCAATCGCTAATAGCCAGCTTACAATTTTTAAAATTAACCAAATGCATAAATATCGCACTCTCGTGATTGTCATATTTTCCACTGAAATAGCCTTAAAGCAAATCGAGCTACTGCTCGGCCAATGCAGTAGTCGTTGCAAGTGATCAATATGATTTGATCACTTGCAAACCAGTAATGGAACATGTTTTCTATGACCCATCCATATCTAGAAATTACTTGGAAAATGTTAGCCTTCAGCTAGTGGTGGATGATCAACTTTTATTTGTTTCATTAATTTATTCAAACACAAGTCGAGTTAGAATTTTTTATCATTGAATTGTATTTTATATTTATGAACAGTTAATTTTTCCTACTGAGTTTGAACTTATTCGCAAGTTGTACGCTTACTTAATCAGTTTTTTTTTTTAATTTCTTTTGAAAATATTTAAGGAGTTTTTAAAAAATATAATATATATACCTTTTGTAAATATGTTTTTACACATTTGATTATATATACTCATATAAAAAATCTATAACTTATATAGATTATAGATAAATCCAGTACTGTATTAGTATGTGTCAATTATTAAAAAATAATTAATATAATTATACTATAATATAAGTTTACACTATAATATAAATAGACTAATAGTTTAATATATGTAAAGACCATATTATTACTAATATAGATAATATGTAAAACCAGAAAAAGATCAGACCATACTGAAACTGGAAAAACTGGAAGTCTCAGTCTCAGTGATGAATCAATTTGATATTGGTTCTTAAATTTTTAAAAACTGGTATACATCGATTCGATTTAAAAAAAAAATGTCCAAAAATGGACTGAACTGGACTAGTTACACCTTTAGATTTGAATCATAATTTAAAATCTATTCTCATTAGGAAATCAAATCAATCCTTAGATGGTTAATTCTAATAGCATAAGGTGAATCCATAACTTAGTATATAACAAACAACTAATCAAGAGCATTGAGTCACTGCCCTTAATGATTAATGGGTCATGTATTATCTGTTGCAACATACTATACCATACAAAATGGGAATCTTGATAGAAGAACGTGTCTACCATGAGGCTAGTGGTCAATATTACTTATTAGCCCCATCCAAACTACTGGATTTTATTTGAAACAAATATGATGATTTCAAGTTCATATAAAAAGAAACAACCTTGAATTCCTTTGCCATTGCAAAATCAAAAGTAATAATGCTCAACTACAACAAGATTTCAAAAAAAACTCTAAACAATTATACTTAATCTAATTTGGGATAACCTCCAAATCTTGACCTAAATGCGTGGTAGGTTTCCGTGCTTGAATTCTTGTAGGGCCTGGGGAGGTAAAAGGATTAGGAGGCATGATTAATTTATCTTCTTCTCCTTCCAACATTTGAACTACAAGTTTCATGGAAGGGCGATCCATTGGGTGCCATTGTATGCACCAGAGTCCGACAATTGCAAGTTTCTCTACAATTTTAGTATCTCCGTCATCTTCGATAAAGACTCTTAGCTCTTCTTTTTGGTCTAAAAGATTATAAATCCATTCTGGAAAGTAAACCTTGCTAGTGCTTTCCACTGTGACATCAACATTTCTCTTCCCTCCAACAATTTCAAGTAACAACATTCCAAAATTATGAACATCTGCTTTATAAGACACATTTTCAAAGTTTCTAGAGAACACTTCTAGTGCAATGTACCCCATGGTCCCTCTGCCCGTAGTCATAGATACTACACTCTGATCCTTGGAACACAATTTTGCAAGACCAAGGTCAGAAATTTTTGGATTAAAGTTATCGTCAAGCAAAACATTGTGGGGGTTTGATGTCAAAATGGAGGATTTGGTGGTGACATCCTTGGTGAAGATATTCAATTCCTTTTGCAACACCGATGGCAGTATCTTGCAACTTGTACGTACCATCCAAGAAAACGGTTCTTGACATTTGCTGAAAATATGAACTTCTCTAGTGAGTAATTTGATAAAAACTCATAAACTAGTGCTCGCCTAAATCCATCAGCACAAAAGCCAACAAGGCGAACCACATTAATATGGTGAATTCTACCCATTATTTCCACTTCATTTATGAATTCTTCACCATTTTCCTTGGAACTGTTGTTTAGGATCTTCACGGCAACATGAATTTGATTGGAAAGTCTTCCTTTGAATACTGTACCGTATGCTCCTTGGCCCAACTTCTCAGCAAACTGATTTGTAATCTTTTTAATATCAGCATACGAGTATCTTATTGGCTTGAAATTTCTATAATCCTCCAAGAACTTTTCAATCTTCACCCGATATTCTTTTTCTTCCATATCATTCATATAGAGACGTTGGAGAGCAAAGACCGCCAGTAGTACAAGAAATGAACCTAAGAAGGCACCTACATATTGAACAATCGCGAGTGATCAAGAAGTCCGATATATATCCCATGGTCTTGCCCGATGATGAAAACGTCATATAGCCATGGGACAACTTACCAGCAGTGACAGCTAGTTTTGTTGATGTACCTGCGAAATGGTTTAACATATCAGATTCTCATCATGCTTATGATCATTACAAAACAGAGAGAATATTTTTTTTTCCCGTGAAAGTAAGGTGTTAATATTGTTTATTAATATTGAGTGAAGTGGTGATTTCACATGATTAATCGTGATAAAACCCTTCAATATATGTGTATATATATTATATATATTTAATTTCATATTTCTTTGGTGCAAAATTAAAATTTCGTTAATGCAGAAAATTCAACGCGGCAGTCTGCAAAAGAGCCTTTGTAAGCTAGGCATTAATAAAAGTGTGAATAAATTGAGTGTAGAGGTGGAAATTAGATAGAATAGAATATATACCTTTCGCTTCATCTAGTGGATCATCGTTGGATACCAAATGAGGTGGAATCGATCTAACGTTATAAATCTTTATACAAGGGGGTAAGGGAAAGCGGGTGATGGAATCTTCAGTCCGGTTTTAGAAAAAAGAAAAATTGGAACCGGACCGATTTTGACCGATTTAAAGAAAAATAAAACCGATACCAGATAGAATCAAACGAGAGACCGGATCGATCCCACCGGTTTGGTCCGGTCCGGTCCGGTTTACCGGTTCACCAGTTTTTTTTTTTTTTTATGCCCCTATTCGTATCCCTTTGGGCCAGGCTCCAACGACTCGGGTCTTTAGTCTTAGGCTGCGGACTTAGAGAAAACACTAAGAGTTGGGAGCCTTGGTGGAGGCCGGGTAATCTCCAATGCTTGAGGCAATATTACCTTAGTAGAATAGAGAGTTTAAAGAGTGTTTTTCGTACCTGGGGATTAGTTTTTATACTAGGTTTCTTGAGTGAATCATCCATACCCCATGGTAGGAGTATACGTCCCATCAATTGTTATTTTAGTTAGATTCCTTTAATATGACATGACTTCTGAAGTGATGCCACTAATACAGCATGGCTTCCTGTCCTTTTTATCCTATAGGTGCACGCCGCCAGGCTCCTCATCCCTTGCTGTCAAAAGAATAAGGTCTCTCCACATTTCATGCCCACCTGCCCATACAATGTTTCCTATGGCTAGGCATTGTAGGGGAGTGCCGGTGCAAAGTGTCCCCTCCTTCCTTGCATTTTTGGACTTGTCGTGTAATTATGGTCATGGGCTAACCTCAACTTTGAGGTTGGCACCCTTAGTGGGCCAAGGGGCCGTCCAGCTGGATTGGGATCCCATGATCTGGGCTTGCCTTATGAGCCTGTGGCCCGAGTGGAAATATCCGCTTACAACTAGAAAGTCGTCAATGAGTCTCATTGCTCCCAAGAGAACCAACATGACCTGCATTTGTTTACGTTGTCGCCATTATTGCTACATATAACTTATCATAGCTGATCGAGTTAACTTGTGGAAACCCTTAATGAATCATATGTTATTGGAATGGCTGCATGTGAAACCCACTCTTCTTAATGAGATCATTGCTCCCGCATTTCTCTTCTCAAACCATGCCCTTTATGAACTTCGCTCCTGTTATCCTTGTAATGCCCCATTGCAATACTAAAAGACCTAATATTCAATCTTGGGTGAAACTTCAAAAAACAAAAACAATATAACAACATTGGGCCATTGGTTGCTCATGAAATAGCTCAAAGAAATCTCATTACCCTTTTTCCAATCTTAGTAGCAAATCGTTCATCCATCTCAATAGCTCATGATAAGCTTACAATTGGAGAGAAAATTAACCAATCCGAGTTAAATATTTATGAAATTTACATTTTATACAGTCTTTTTTCTTCCAAAATAAAAACAAAATAATGGTCCGTTGAATATATATAAAGCAAGAAAAAAATGTTGTTTTAATAATAACGCAGAGGGCTTGAATCTCTTTAAAGAGGGCGGGATTTTCATGCCTCAGTCCAAATTGATTTCATTTAAATGTTAATTTTATTGTATTGTATAGTTCACTAACACTTAGTTATATACTTAAAACTTTCATAATAAGATTACAAAGTGATCAAACGAAGACCCATTAGTTGTTATTATCTCTTTCAATGTCGAGGGGCATGTCTTCTACATATATAGTGGTCGAGCCCATGAAGTTGATTATGCGGTCTACCACTTGCAAAATTTACACCAGCAAGATTTCTCATGCGTACGTTGCGTATATATTGGGGTAGAAAAAAAGATTGGGATTGCTTTGGTTTTTTTTTTTTAAAGAAAAATATAAATTTTTTTCATTGATAAAAAGTAAAAAGATATTCCAAAAACTAAGGCGTTTATTGAAAACCCATTTTTTTATAATATAGAAAATTAATTTTATGTTTTTAGATAACATAATATCGTTTCCAACTTGTATAGATATATTGTATGTGTGCATGCTCCATAGCAATTTATAAATGTGAGACCCACTTGTTAGATGATTGAAGAAGGAAATCCCTTGAAAACTGTTGGAATTTATAAGTGTGTGCATGTAAACAAATTGAATTCGTACGTACGTGCAAGTTAGACTTTAGGATCAGTGGTGGATGATCTAATTTTATTCAAACAAGACTTGAGTACTTTACTATCGAGTTACATTTTATATTTAAGAATATTTTATTTATTTCTTGTTGTTTGGAGTCTCTAAAAGAAAAGTATCATAGGATAACCCTCTCCTCGTTGTGCATCTTTCCTGACCTTATAAAAATATCACCCAAGAGCTTGAAATCCCTCACGTAGAAAATGAAAAAAAAAAAAAAAAGGAAAAAAAAACAGTTTTTACTTTATACAATCTCCTTAGCATAATAGCCATTTTTGTGAAGGCTACATGTCCTATTAATTGTCGAAATCCTTCTCGATCGGCTACCGTGGATGAATCATGTTGTTTTATGATGTTTATATAATTTTCTAAGTTTAGGCCATGTTAATTATATTTTGTATAATTTCTTTGTAACTAAAGTATTTTCCTATATTATAATGCAATGCGTGGATAATTATCAATTATGATAATCAACATGAATCCATGTGAGGTCTAAATTAAACAATTCGTTAGGAGAGAAGTCTTTTAAGAGGGTCATCTTCTGTGATGTTGATTAGAACCTAAAATCCATCTATCAACAAAAATAGCGACAAGCTTTAGTGCAAGTAGTCTATTGAAATGATGCTCGCTGTGATCTTTTCAATGTCAAGGAGCCCGTTTCTATATATATATATATGAGACATTGATTATGTGGCCAACCAATTCTTACCAATGAGATTTTTGCGTTGTATACGTACGTATTGGGCTAGAAAAAATGAAAAAGAAGATTGGGATTGCTTAGGCTACATGCTTTATTTTCTTTTTCATTTTTTATATAAAATTTTCATTTGCAAAAAGTATATAAGTATTCCAAAAATTAAGACGTTTATCTACTAATAATTTTAAAACAAATTCTTATATATGCTCTGATTCAAGACTAACGAAAGATAATGTGCTAGCTAAATAAATTATTTATAAATTCACATTTTATATAGTAGAGATTCTGAGAGAAAAAACTAATTCATGGAGCCTGCATGTGTCCATAGCAATGTATAATAAATGTGAGACCCACTTGCATGTTAGACCTTGATCCGCCAATAATGTATAATGTGGATTGGAATTAATATCTAAACCACAATGAAGATCAAACGTCATAATGTGCATAGATGGTCAGTGCATTTAGTAAATGAATTAAAATAAGTTTAAAAATTAACCGAATACATAAATATCGCATTGTCGTGATTGTCATATTTTCCACTAAGATAGCCTTAAAGCAAATCGAACTACCGCTCAAGTATAATTCAGTTGGTGTTGCAAGTGAATTATGATTTGACTTGCAAACCAATAATGGAACATGTTTTCTATGACCCATCAATATCTAGAAATTACTTAGAAAATGTTAGGAATTATTTTATACAAGGTTGTGTAAACAAATTGAATTCGTATGCAGTTAGCCTTCAACTATATGCCATATAATAATTAACTTTGTGCATTTTCAACTTTCTTAAAACCTGTGTTGGCACTAGAGTTTACAATAATTAGTCTGCAGCTTTTGATTCATTCATTCAAACAATTCGTTCAACTTGATTTTGATTAATTCCTTGAAGGATACGAGTAATTCAAAAATTAAACAATTAATTGGAAACAAGCTAGTTATTTGTAATGGCTTACATTCAGTTAAAATTAGCTTGAGATTCTTGTCGTAACTATGTATTGAAATAGGCTTATTCATAAAGTAGGTGGCATGCATAGTGAGAAGTTTGAATATTCACATAATAATATATTATCCGTTAAGAATGAGATAGGAGGGGTCTAGATGGGATAGCCATAGTGGCCGCTAGCTCCATTAATCAGATTTGAGTAGGGCCGTAAAAATAAACCAAAAAACCGGTCGAACTAACTGAACCCACCAACCAGCCTGTTCCAGTTTCGATTTCTAAAAACAAAAAAACAACCGGTTGGAATCAATCTGGTACCGATTCTCGCATTTTGAAAACCGGTTTTATATATATATAACTTTATCTTATATATGAAATATTTGTTATATAATTCTTTATGTTGTATATAAGTTTTTATATTATATTATAGGTGTAAATTGCTAATTAATATAAACTAAAATTTTTACTTAGTGATTAAAAAAATACTTTTTAATCAGTTTCTAATAATTTCTTTTTAAAAAAATATAATATATATATACTTTTTGTAAATATGTTTTTACACATTTAATTATATATATTCATATAAAAAATCTATAACTTATATAGACTATAGATAAATCCAATACTATTAGTATATATAAGTTATAGACTATAGTATCGGATTTATCTAATTATTAAAAAGATAACTTTATCTAATTATTGGTATGGTGGGAGCCAGATATATTTGTACTGTCAATTTGATTGATGCAAATAATGATAAAAGATATTTTGGAACAAACAGAAAGAAAGACTCGCATTTTTAGGACCCAGTCAATTATTTGGTTCTCATTATGTGACGCATGTGCTTACGTCTAAGTATATACACTATTAATTACATGCTTGTTTACAGCGGTCCTCTCTCATAAATTCATAATCCCCTTTTCTGGCTCTCTCTCTCTCTCTCTCTCTCTCTCTCTCTCTCTCAATGACGAGATCAGGTGTGTCGCTCCTCCCTGCAGGACTCACCGCCGTTATTGTTCTAGTACTGCTAGTCCATCAAACTTTCGGCGTTAAGGACGGTGATCATGACTGTGCTACTTCCTGCGGCAACATCCACAACATAAGTTTTCCGTTTCGATTGAGAGAACAGCCAGCAAACTGCGGCGACGAAAGGTATAATCTGTCATGTGAGGACAATCAAACTGTGCTATACTTACTTGGCGGAAAATATTACGTACAGGAAATCGATTACAGTAACGAAACAATACGAGTTGTGGAATCGGGTATTCAGAAGGATAATTACTCCTCTATCCCTCGTTATTTTCTTAATGACGATAAATTATCTGCTTCCGATACTCCATATTATCCGTCCTCTGATCTGAACTGGAGTGCGGTGGCTTTTTTGATGTGTGAAAAACCAATGAATCCTGGGATCTATCTGAACAAATCTACTTGCTTTGAGAGTGGAGTGTATTCCGCGTCCAACTCTCCTAATAATTTGACCCAATCCAAGCTGGGGTTTGATTATGTTACATATGGGTGGACGAAAGCAAGCGATGTTGTGGATGAATCGTGCCAAGTAGAGCAGATTGTTTGGACATCGGAGCAAGGCCAATTACCAGATGATGATGAAAGAAACTTCTCCTGTACAGACTACCACAACAAATTGGCCTATGGTTTTCAGCTTAAATGGTTCCCTATGGATTGTATTAATAGGTGTGGCGAAACGGTTTATTGCAGCGTTGACCCGAATGGCACATTAGTCTATAGAAACGTCGGATCTTGTATTGGTGAGTACGTAAAGAATGCGTGCTCCGATTTCTAATCCAATATTATTTATGTTGAATTACACAAAGAATTATAAATAATATTGATTGAAGTTTCCAAACGCTAACGCTATTCCTTGTTTTGTGAAACCAGGACTCCCTAAAGAACTATTTTGGTTATACAAAGGTGAGGTTTTTATCTCTCTATATATATAGGCTCATGATGTTTATAATGGCTTTGATGTTTATAAGTTGATTTCTAAGGTACCATGTAACTTCTATATATTCTTTTCTTTGTCAAATTAACAGGATTCCGCGGCATACTACGTACTTTATACCAGGGTGAGGTTAATCTCTTTAATTAATCTCAAAAAGATATTGTTTCAAGTATATATATGATATTAGTATTCAGTCTTTCACTTATTAATAATTTTTTTATTCATTTTTGTCAGCATATATAGCTATTCGAGTAAAGTTTTTCCATCCGCAGACAGACGGCGGTAAGAATCCATAACTCACTTTTATTAATTTTCCTTATAATTATTTTTTGTCTTCAGTTGATTATTCTCTTTTTCATTTTTTAAGGTACATGTAAGTGAATCATATATATACTGACACATGCCCCTAACTAATTAAAAACAGTTACAAAAATAAACTCATGATGAACCCCTTGCCGTATCTTTTTTTTTATTTTTTATTTTATTTTATGAGAACGGCACCTCCCGCGCCTTTTATTGAATAGAACCTCACTTAAGGCAGAGGAAAACTCTTGCCGTATCATTCATATATAGCCCGCGTTAATGTTAAACGTGATATATATTAAGCAGTTCCAGCACTTAGAAATTGAATACGCTTATTATAATGACATGACTTTCATGAAAATTATAACATGAAATGCTATTAATGACACTTAATAGAAAGCTGATTGATTGTGAGTTTCCAAATGCCTGATGTTAACGTTCTTCTTTTCTTCATCAATGCAGTATACAATTATTATAATGAAGGCGATTATCAGCTCAGAAGTTATTTATATAGACGTGACAGAGGTGAGGTTTCTATATATCTATATATAAATTAAAATGTTGTTTGAAGGATATATGATTGAAAGACACATGAATTAATGACCTAGAATTGGATCTGTTGTGTCCGATGATGATAATACAAGTAGATGATCATGATCAGGATAATAACCGATCGAAGTGTCTACCCAATGATGGATTTGATCTTGTTTTTTGCATCCGAAACCTCGTTTATAATAACAAGCCTCGAATATTATGAGCAAACTATTCACCCTTAGCCACAGGATATAGCTCAAGAACGTCGAAAAGCTGGCATATATAGAATCTCGAGCTCAACTCAATTTATAGAACTTATTTATGCAATTTTCTTACGCCTTGAACTTTTAAATTTGTCCTAGTCTCTTGATACTTAGTTTATTCTTTCATATTCTTGCAGTACTTTCAGTCCAACTAATGATCATTCTCATCGACTTCGGTAAGAACCTGCATCTTTCCTTTGGTCTTCATTATTTTTTTTAATTACATTTTTAGCAAATCATTCTTTAGGCTATAAAGAATGGAAAACATTAATGAGTTTTTGACAGAAAAACTAATAGTCACTATATATGCCGATTAGTTTCAAGATCAATTTGACAGTTGTGCAACTACACAATTTTTTCTCTTATATATGATCTATTTTGGTGATGCCCATCCATATATATATAGGACTATTCCATGGAGCAAAAATTATACTGGCGACTCCATTTGTGCTTGCATTCTTGATATATAAGTGGCGTAGGAGACATTTATCAATGTATAACGCCATTGAAGAATTTTTGCAAAAACACAACGATCTCGTGCCAATAAGGTACTCTTACTCAGAAGTAAAGAAGATGACCAAAGGTTTTAAGGATAAACTGGGTGAAGGTGGTTATGGCACTGTCTTTAAAGGAACACTTCGAAGTGGCCAACTTGTAGCTGTAAAAATGTTGGGTAAATCCAAAGCTAATGGCCAAGAATTTATCAGCGAAGTTGCTACCATTGGAACGATTCACCATGTTAATATAGTGCAACTCATTGGCTTTTGCGTTGAAGGATCAAAGCGTGCTCTTGTATATGAATTTATGTCCAACGGATCTCTCAATAAATACATTTTTTCACAAGAAGGAAGTATTCTTCTAAGCTTTGAAAAAATGCATGATATTGCTCTTGGAGTAGCTCGTGGCATTAAATATTTACATGAAGGTTGTGAAATGCAAATTTTGCATTTCGATATCAAGCCTCACAACATTCTTCTCGACGAGAATCTTACACCTAAGGTCTCAGACTTTGGCTTGGCAAGACTTTTTTCAGTAGATGATAGTATTGTTTCTTTGACTGCTGTAAGGGGGACATTGGGATACATGGCTCCCGAGTTGTGCTATCAAAATATTGGGGGCATCTCATATAAAGCCGATGTTTATAGTTTTGGAATGTTATTGATGGACATGACAGGTAGACGAAGGAACTTGAATACATTTGCAGATCATTCTAGTGAAACCTACTTCCCTACTTGTGTCTATGATGAGTTGCACAATGAAAATGATATAGAAATAGAAGATGCCATCGACGAGGAAAAGAAAATGACTAAGAAGATGATCATAGTTGCATTGTGGTGTATACAAATGAAACCTAATGATCGTCCTTCAATGAAAAAAGTCATAGAAATGCTTGAAGGAGATATTGAATGTTTACAAATACCTCCAAAGCCTTTCTCAGCATTATCAGAGAGATACATACAATCAGACATTGAAGAAAGTTCAAATCAGTCTTGGTCATCAATTCAATCGAGCGAATTGAGTCAATATACACAATCGTCAATGCAATTTAACTGATATGTTAGTTTGTTGATTTAGTTGCATAAAAAAGCTAGTCTCCCTAGCTAAGGATGGCAATCTTCTCATACTTCACAATTCAAAGGTTCTTCATATTATTATATATGTAACAAATAAGTGTTAGCTTTCCTTCTTCCTATTATCATTTATTTCTGAATTCAGTTTGCTTATGCTAAACTATTGAATGGGTTTTTAGTTAATTTTTGACGAGGTATGGCGTTAATATTGAATTCTCATTGGTCGTTTCCACTAGCTTGTTGAATTTTGGATATTCTATGAGACCAATCAATTTAATTTAGTTGCACTTATATAAATGTGTAGACTAATTTTGGGCTAGCTAAGTACTAGCTAGCGTATCATTGAACATGCAACTATTATTAAGAGACTTAGATGCAATCACCTTACACAGCTCCACCCCATTTAGAAAATATAGCACTATATATATATATATATATAAACTCATGCATGCAAAAGAATATATCAATATATATACATATTTATGTGTATATAAATGCAATTTATGCATATATGTCTCTGTATGTACATAATGCTTAAAGCACCCATCAAAGTTATAAAGTTAGAAAAATTAAAATGCTATAAAATGAAAGGAAAATGCTATCTACAATACCATTATCTCACTATGTTGATTTATCATTTTGAATTCCTTTTTTTTTTTTAAACAAAAAAAAAACAAAACAAAAAAAACAAAAAGAGGATCCAAAGGTAATGGAAAGTAGCACATTTTCAAGTACAATAAAATTTGAAGAGGAGTGCATTATATAACATTGCTCAAAATGAATTCCAAATATTAAATATAATAACGATATAAATAAGGAAGATACCTGGTAGTCATGTTTCATTCTTACAATTACATAATAATGTGATTGGATTATTATGTAATCACAAGTAAATATTAGGTTAATTAGAGAATAATACAAGTTAAAAGAATAGGTTCAAAATAAACATGATTTATCATGCTTCAATATCAACTATCATTTAGGGCTAGGACTATTAGAGTATATAATCTCTTTTGCATGTAGACCATTGGTTAAAAAATTATGCATGCCATGGTGCCATCATAATTTCCTTTAGCGTTTGACGATTAAAAAAACAGTGCAAGTCCATGTACAATTGCAAATAGGGCTTAAAACACTCCAAATGCCCTTTTTCATCTTTTCTTATCAACCGTTGAGCTGCAACAAAATGTTTTTTTCCATCCAGAGGATGAATTATTTTTTACAAATGTCGATCACGAAGCATATATACCATCGGCAAGATAATATCCCATTGTGTAGTTATTTTCATTGATTGAGTAGTTGACCTTTGGTGCACATTATTGAGCAAGCTCTCTAAATGGAACATTCTTTCACAATTCTCTTGAGAATTTTATTTCACAATTGTTGAAAATGAATATTCTTGTAATATATTTTGAGAATATTCTCATAATATATTATATTTTTTAATATTTTGAATCAATTTAAATTTTGGTTTGGCTTATAAATTTGGATTAATCTAAACTAGGACATAATTATATAACATTGTATATGCGTAGATATTGCAAATATCAAAAGATACGATAATATGATTGGTAGTTAGAGTAAATATTTAAAATGAATAAAAAATATTAAATTATAATATTTAAATGACATAAAGAAAAAAATAGATAAGCTGATGTATGTATAATATATTGTAAAAGTCAGTATGTTAAAAAAAGATTTTTATGATGTACTTTAAAGGATAGGATAAAAGAACCATTGGGAATGGTGTTAGCTGACCTCAGCAGTGAAATCAATTATCTATCATACCCATATCTAAATAGCCTTAGCCAACATTTTTTTAAGCAAACAAATATATAATTTAGATACAGAAACCGAGATACATGAGAAGAGTGTGAGATTCTCCAACAAACACCACATTACAATAACCATAGCACAAAAGCAAAATAAAGAAAAAAAAAAAAAAGGTTTTGGGACCAAAATCTTGGTCCCTACCTATACCCTTCCATGAGGGTATCATCTTAAATGATGGTTATTAGCTGTTTGCACACCTATGGGAACTGTGATCCCACCGTTAAAGGGGATGGATGTTGAAGGTGCACTGCATTTTGTTGTCTTGAGATATTTTATGAAAGGACCCGTTTTCCCTTCCTCAAGATCATCAATTAGGGAAAGCGGAAACATAGTAGGAAGACCGACATCAAATGGCCGACTGCGGTTTACTGAGTTTTTGGGGTGGGGCGTGGAGACCACGTGCTAGTGATTGTGGGATGGGTTAGGTTAGATTTGGAATATCTTGAGGTGGTGAGTCTACTAGTACGATGTGAGATAGCCATGCTTGAAAGAAACAGCATGTGAGTATCACATAGCGAGATTTTCCCCGTGGTTCTGCTTTGTCTTAATAGATCAACAGTTGGGCAGTTGCGTGATGGGGCACGTGCAGGTTGTCAATCATCGAAGTACGGTAGATTTGACCAAAACCGAGCCAGTGGAAATGAGGGGTTAAAAACCCTAGAAGAGAAACTTTTGCACAGACAAAGACTGGAAAATGAGTGGAGTGGAGGATGGGAGCCAAGACTTCATCCTCCTCTCACTCCATCCTTCTCTCCGATGGAAACACTGATGAGAAAGGGTTAGTAACTTTTCTAGAGAGAAGTGGGAGTTTCTCTTTCTAGAAAGAGCTAATCCAACCGACTAGTACCTGAATCTTTTAATTGATGCATCAAGCCATCGACATGAACAAATTCTATGGTATTGTGAAACGATAAGTGGTCTTGTCTTGACCTTGTCCTCATAATGGGCCATTATTGCCTCGCTTAGTCTTTATGATGCCAAAATTATTGTACTAGTCCATACAACTGCAGCCATGAAGTCCATCCTAATGTCACACTTTCGTAAACTTATGGTGACCAAGCCCACAATCTCATCCATCTTTCTCCACCTATTTCCTTATTTGTGCTGAAACTAACTTGTCATCACAAAGGCAAGACATTGATCAGTAGGCTATCCAAATATGATGTGGCAACGTTGTGACGTCCTTAACTCCCATGTACTGAAATGCCGGAATCAAGGTGTTGGGATGATGATAACACAAGTCACACATCCCAACGAAAAGTACTTAAGTGTGTGCAACATACAAAAAGTGTACAACAAAAGTCGCAGCGACTAATTAGAAGTTAGCCAACTAAGTACCTGAAATTTAAATATAGATTTCAAAATAAAATGGCTTTAAAAGTTATACAGTTATCCAATATAAATATAATACAAACCAATTATATAGCCAAAAAGTGGGAGACAAATCCCAATACACGAGCAAGTGATCCCAAATCACTTCTCTGACAGAGCTAAATTCTCAGGCTCTACATCAATATCATCTGCATCAAAATCTACGGTACTGCAGGGTGTCAAATACCGTCACATTGTGAATCTCAGTAAGTAATAAACCAAATAGCCTAAGAGATGAAAATACATTTATGCAACAACAAATATGCATGCATATGATGAAATATGCATGAGACCCAAAAATTACAAATTTTCCCTAAAATGAGCATTTTTGCAATTCAAGCCAAATATCCCATTTGACCCAAAGCATACCATTAAATACCATTCGCCATTTTTTCAGAAAATGGTCTAAGCACAAATCCACAATTTTTTTCAGAAAACGGTCCTCATATCCATTAAATCACAAACTGCCATTTTCTTATAAAATGGTCTAACATATCCATTTATCCAATCACTGTAGGCGGGAATCACAGTCAGGACTACCACCATCCTTGCTTACTACCATCTTTACAGCGTGCACCTTAGGAGGGAATCGTAGGCAGAAAGAAAAATGAAAGGAAAGAAATGATGTCCAACCCTTTCAACTTGGGTCACAAAACTGATCCAATGAAAATAATTTTCAAAACAGCCAGTTAAATAAATTAATTTAAATGTAGTGACTACATAAAATAAAATAATAAATTCCAACAACACAAAAATTTTAAAGCCCAAAAACTAATTTAAATCAAAAAGCAATTTAAATGCAAAACAATAATTAATATTAAGAAAGCACATCAAAAATAAATTCTACAACTTAAGAATCACAAAATATATCCAATGAGAAACATATTAAATTTAAAACAAGAGAACCAATATTTAAATGAAGCAAAATAATCTTTCAATTAAAATACACTAAAATACGGGATATCACAAAGCGTCATAATATATGTCATCTTATACCGCTTATATGGCTTCTATTCTTGAAAATTTGAACTAGCCTAAGGTACACCATTCATGGTCATGATTCAGTGGTGCTTGGACTTTTGCACAGATCTCTCAACCAATTTACTTATAGAAGACAAGATAAAAATTGAAAAACATCTTACCAGTTTATAAAACCTGTAGAAGAACAAAAGGGAAGCCGAAAAGAACATGTATAATGGAGAGGAAAATAGTTTGATTGGTAAAATTGAGCTTTTTACTACTTAGAAAGCCGTCAATGAGTCTCATTGGTCCCAAGAGAACCAGTGCAACCTACATTTCTTTACTTTTTCGCCATTATTGCTACATATAAGTTATCATAACTTATCAAGTTAACTTGAGGAAATCCTTAATGAATCATATATTATTGGAACGACTAAGAAATCCACTCTTCTCAATCATACCATTCCTCCCGCATTTCATTGCTCCCAAGAGAACTAGCGCAACCTATATTTCTTTACGTTTTCGCCATTATTGCTACATATAACTTATCATAACTTATCGAGTTAACTTGAGGAAATTCTTAATGAATCATATATTATTAGAACGACTATGAAATCCACTCTTCTCAATCATACCATTCCTCCCGCATTGCTCTTCTCAAACCATGCCCTTTATGACCTTCTATTATCCTTGTAATGCCCCATTGAAATACTAGAAGACCTAACATTCAATTTTGGGTGAAACTTCAAAAAAATATCTATAGCCCAAAGACATCTCATTACCCTTCTGCCAATCTTGGTAGCAAATCTCTCATCCATCTCAATAGCTCATTATAAGCATACAATTGGAGAGAAAATTAACCAATCCGAGTTAAATATTAACGAAATTTACAATTTATAGTCTTTTTTCTTCCAAAATAAAAGCGAAACAATGGTCCGTTGAATATATATAAAGCAAAAAAAAGAAAAAACATTTTTTTTGCAAAATAAAAGTAACATGCAAGAACCAAAGTATTATCCTTGTAATGCCCCATTGAAATACTAGAAGACCTAACATTCAATTTTGGGTGAAACTTCAAAAAAATATCTATAGCCCAAAGACATCTCATTACCCTTCTGCCAATCTTGGTAGCAAATCTCTCATCCATCTCAATAGCTCATTATAAGCATACAATTGGAGAGAAAATTAACCAATCCGAGTTAAATATTAACGAAATTTACAATTTATAGTCTTTTTTCTTCCAAAATAAAAGCGAAACAATGGTCCGTTGAATATATATAAAGCAAAAAAAAGAAAAAACATTTTTTTTGCAAAATAAAAGTAACATGCAAGAACCAAAGTAGGATTTCTGTTCAATTACTTCTAGCAAGAGAATTGTTGATAAGAAAAGTTACAATAAACGTTGCAAAGAAGGAAAAAACATGAGACTTAAAAGAGAGAGAGAGACAGAGAGACCTGAAGCAAAGGATTTAGGTGTCTTTGTGGGAATCTAATGCGTGGAATCCTCTTCAAGACGTGCTAATTCTCCACCCATTATCGCCCTCTTCAACTGTACGTTTCTCTTTCTCTGATGCGATTGCAGAATTTGTTTTGTGGTTGTTCTTTGAGGAAGCCTAGTACGACATGATGGCAAAATGTGACCTTTACACATGCATGTTTAATTTTGGGGGGCGTGTTTGGAGCTCTCGTAAAACAGCTAAGCTATTTTTGGATAACATTATTTGTTGTTTGATTTGTTTGGTCTGATCAATGTGACAATAAAAATTCATGGTACAAGAAAAATAATTAGATTTCATATCTAAAAAAGCAAAAGCCATTTAATTTTTATGAAAATAATAATCTTTTCCTATAATTTTGATTAAAAAAGAAGACTTTCGTAGAATATAGAAGTTAGAGATCTATATATGTTTTCCTCTTCCCTTATCACCTTTTTTAGGTAGTGCATGCCATAGACCCCAAAATTGTGGTATGCCCACACAAATGGCCTATTCTCTCGTTCTAAGTATCACAAATGCTTAGGTCTTGATATTTGGAATGGAAGAATCTAAGTAGCATATAGGTACTGATCAAATAAATCAATTTTTAAGTTTAGTTCTATTAATTCTAGTTTTGGTTACTTTTAATTACATAATTTAATAGTTCAAATTGTAGCGACATATAGGGTAGTGTATATATATATATATATCTAACTCTCTCTCACACACGCACAATATATTTAAATTTACAAAAAAAATCATTTCTATAAGCATCAATCTCTAAACAATTAGAGAGCTCTTTGTACTCAACCTTTAAAATTGAACAAAATAAAAACTTGTCCTTGTCTTTTTCAAGATATTTATATGCAAACAATTCTTTTGAAATTTCATTTTGGACTAACTGAAAAGATGAGTCAAGATGATCGTACCTATGCAATTGATGATGGCCCAGCACCAACTAAACCCGTATCAATATGCATTATGGCCCAGAGAATAAGACCAGAAAACCTCAAAGCATGTTGCTTCTCTCTCTCTCTCAAGGCCCAACTCCCAATATATGGACTTCACTAGCACCTCTCTTCTTGTCTCCACTTAGTTGAGTTACCAAAGTACAATATATATATATATATATATAATAGTAGAGGCAACGTCCTTTGGACGTTTGCCTAGTGGGGGCACAATTTAGACTCCAAAATAAATCTTCATACTGTTATAATTTTTGACAAAATAAAATTTGAACATTTGCCTAATGCTGGAGCGTAAGTTTGGTTATTAATAAAAGAAAATTATTAAAATAAAAAATTGTATAATCTTTGACACTATGTTAATAAAATAAATATTAACAAAAAGAAATCTAAGAATTTTTGTTGGACTAAAAAACCATAAATATTAAATCTGATGTTTTCGATAAAAGAAATAAAAGCATAGTAGACCAGCAACCTCCAAAGTGATCAAAATGTACCTAAATATACTTATTTGTACAAGCAATTAAGCTCCAATCAAAATTGAATTCATCTTCATTTAGATAATTAACCTATAGAAGCATTTTTTTAATATTTATTGAATAGAATGAGAAAAGAATTGAAAGAAAGATTTTTTTTTTTTAATAACAAATGGTTATGAATAAACCTGATTGGTCAATATTGAAGTTGATGTATTGTTATGGATATTAATTTCAGAAAAGTTAATATTCGAAAACGATCCAATTTCTCTTATACAAATGCCTTCATTATCGTTTGAAGAAACAGAGAGAACATTTTGAAATTGTCTTTACCTTCGTATTTTATTATGTTGAAGATTTTTCAACTCAGCATATCTCTTTTTTTTTTTCGACGGATCTCTTCTTTTTTTTTTTTTTTTCATTTGATTAGATACTATACCAATTTCTTCTTGGTAGATCGTTTTTACTCTTTTTTGGATTTATTCATAAAAGAAGTTAGATAAAAGAAAAAAGAAATAGTGTTAATAATGTTTTAAATATATTTTTGCATTTAATAATATTGTCTTACCAGTCGGCATAAAGTTATAAAAAATTGTAAATTCTGTATCAATTTTCGAGCGTAATCTAAAAAAAAAAATTGAAAATATATCAAAGATGTGATTAGATATATACATATGGCAATATATATGCATAAGAAATATCATAAACACTTATAGTAAAAGCAAAAGAAGAAAATAATTTCCCACAGATCATATTAAATGGATCAAACAAGATAACAAATCTTAGAATAAAACAAATGTATGAAAAGAAATGAATATGATGAAAAAAGCAAATATTCACATAACAAGAATATAATATCATCAATTTATCCTAATTATAAGTGCACTTATATGAACATAAAAAATTGAATAATATTTTTTCAAATGAGATAGAAAATAACATACCTGAAAATGGAGGACAAATAGAGGAAGAGTGTGAACATAACAAATTGATAACAACCAGATTGATGAAAAGCCAAGTAAAAACAAAAGCAACAAATCTGTAAAAAGAATTTACATAAAAAAAAATATCCTAACAATAATGAGAAATGATATAAATAAATTTAGTATTTACAAAAAAAAAAAAAAAACTTACAAGCAAAGAATTAATGCATTAAATGAAATTTATTATCAAAAATGTTCTTAATAAGACATATAAAAAAATAAAAACAAATAGAAAGCTGTAAAAAAATCAACAACCAAAAAAAAAAAAAATGAAAATGCTACTTTTTTTAATTTTTTGTTACAATGTTTGTAATAATCACCTACTGTTTACTAAACTTTTGAATTTTTTCTAACAAATTTTGAATATAATGAGACTAAATACTGGACCTATGTATAATGTGACGCCCCCAAAATCCCCACGCCCGAACACGGGGAAATTGAGACGTCCGGATGGTGACACCCCGGGTCACCATCCCATCGACGGGTGCCGAGTGTGTGCAAGGCAGCAATTGTGTACAGAGAGACACGCAGCGGATAAGAAAGTCATAACTAAGTACCAGAATTTTTCTTAACGTAATACAAGCTGTTTAAAACATACATAGATAAAATATTACAAGAAACACAAATACAAGTTTGAAAACAGATAAAAAGCACAGCATCAGCAACACGGCGGAGCCGCATCCTCGGGCTCAGCCTCCTCCTCCTCTTCCTCGAACTCTGCACCAAAAGCTACGGAACCAAGAAAGGTTCCGCAGGTAAGTATGACCCAAACACTACCAGATGAAAATACATATAACCCAAACAACAAGAAAGCAAGATCAAACAAACAAACACCCCGCAACACATATATATTTTACCACGCACGCCAAGACCCAAAAGGCCCACCAACCTCCATAAAGCCACACCTCGCCATTATCCCAGATAATGGCCCAAACCACCATTTTTCCCAGAAAAAGGATCATAACCGAAAAAACCATACCACAACCCGCTCCGTATGCACCATGATCTCCCCTAGGGATCATCCGCACACCCTGGCTCAGTGCCACACCGTAGAGAACGGCTACGCGTGCGACACCTAAACGAGCGATGCCCAGACTCGTGCCATGCACGTACCGGGCCGGGCCATCCTCTAGCCCTCGCCAGCGAAGGGCCACGGGATCGGTGAATAGAGCGATGCCTGGACTCGTGCTCAGCACGTACCGGGCCAGACCCATCCTCTAATTTCCGCTCCCGGAGTCAGTGAGTAGAGCGATGCCTGGACTCGTGCTCAGCACGTACCGGGCCAGACCCATCCTCTAATACTACTCCGTCATCGCGCAGGGCCTCAGAATCGGTGAATAGAGCGATGCCTGGACTCGTGCTCAGCACGTACCGGGCCAGACCCATCCTCTAGTACCGAACTCGTCAGCGCCCAGACGACTACTCAGGGGATGTCACTCAGTATTGACCGCTCCCGAGTGATCAGAGGAGCTCCACCGTGATAATAACCCATCACGGCTTGGGCTCGTGAGACACACGCACCCAAACGCCAAAACGCCGATAAGCATGATGCACATGCACGCGATATGCAACGCACACAAATAAAATGCAACGCACGCCACACGGCCCAATCAAAACAACCAAACACAACCAACCAAACAAACACTCCGTCCTCAATCCATCCGACCCCCGAAACTCCTCGGACTCAGTCCGGAATCAACAACCAACAACAAACAATTAAATATATAATTAATTAAATAAAACCATTGAATGAGCAATATATATTAAAATCTGAAAATAGGGTTTGGAAAATACTTACAGCGCTATACGGTATTTTTAGAAAGCTCACGGTGTTGCAAACGGCGGAAAAACAGCAACGTCACAGTGAAAATTCACTGTGGCCGTGGGTCCGAAAAACCCACTTTTGAACGGGGACAAACTAGGACACGAGATTGATAGGGTATGGTCTAGAGGTGGTTGTGAAGCTATAGGAAGTGACGGACGGCCGTGGGTGGCGGCGGAATGGCCGGAAATGGCCGAAAATGGCAAATCGGAAAACAAGCTCGTGGGAGCTGCTCCGGTGGTCGATGGAGGCCGGAAATGGGTGGGTTAGGACGGCAAGAGGTCGGTGATGAAGTGGTGAAGAAATGGTGGCCGGAGGTGGAGCGACGGCGGCGGATCGGAGGAAAAACCGTGGAGGCTTTGGAGAGCTTTTCCGGCCAAACGGCCGGCCGGATGGGGGTGATTTTCGGTGGGGAGGTGCGCCGGAGGTGGACGAACCGAATGGCACCGGCGGTGAGCCGCACGGTGGCCGGACGGCGGTAGATCGGGGGCAAGACCAGTCCGGCGTGAGGGAGAGGGAGGAGAGAGAGAGAGAGCTCGGGGGGGGGTGAGCCGATCGGGGAGAGAGAAAGGGAGGGAAAAAAAGAAAAGAAAAAAAAGAAAGAAGAAGAAAAAAGAAAAAAAAAGGAAAAAGAAAAAGAAAAAGAGAGGAAAAAGGGAAAAGATGTAGGGAAAAGATGAGGTCCAAACCTCATTCCGGAAAGCAAAACTAACCCGCCAAAAAGATTAAAAAAACACAAAACAACTAAATAAAACACAACACCAAATAAAATAAATTAATTTAAAAACCAACATTAAAAACGCAAATAAATTAAAATAAATAGCTAATATATTAATTAAAATAAAAACAATTATTTCAGCGAAAATACACTCAAAAACGGGTCATCACATCCTCCCCTCCTTAAAAACAATTTCGTCCTCGAAATTGCAAGATCACCACCAACTTAAACCAAGCCACACAAACGCACATGAACCAACTGAGACCAAGATTAAAATACATACCTTCATCATTCAAACAAATATGGATACTGCTCCCTCATGTCCGCCACTCGCTCCCAAGAGAAGTCTTGTGCTAGCGGATCTCCCCAAGCCACTTTAACCAACGGTATCGTCTTGGACCTCAATTGTTGCTCCTTCCAATCCAAAATCTGCGACGGAACAACTTCATAAGTGAGATCCGGTTGCAACTGAATACTTGCTGGGTCGACGAAGCGTGGCTCTTGCTGTCCAAAGCTTTTCTTCAGGGATGATACGTGGAAGACATCATGAACATCCCCAAAATAATCTGGCAAAGCAACTCTGTAGGCGACGGACCCTACTCTCTCCAGAATCTGAAAAGGGCCGACATACCTTGGATCTAGCTTCCTCTTTTTACCAAAACGCTTGACACCTCTCATGGGAGAGACTTTAAGATAAACCCAATCACCAACTTCAAATGACAATTCTCTCCTCCTGGTATCAGCGTAGCTTTTCTGGCGACTCTGAGCTGCCGCCATTTTATCTCTGATGATCCGGACTTGGCTTTGCATCTCTTGAATTATTTCGGGTCCAATCACCCTACTCTCCCCAACCTCATCCCAACACAAGGGCGACCTGCACTTTCTCCCATAAAGAGCTTCGTAGGGAGCCATCTGAATGGTCGCATGGAAGCTGTTATTGTAGGCAAACTCAATGAGCGGCAAATGATTTTCCCAACTCCCTTGGAATTCCATGACACACGCTCGCAGCATGTCTTCCAAAGTCTGAATGGTGCGTTCTGACTGGCCGTCTGTCTGTGGGTGATAGGCAGTACTGAACTTCAATTTAGTACCCAAAGCTGCCTGTAAACTCTTCCAGAACTGCGATGTGAACCTCGGGTCCCGATCCGACACTATACTCTTTGGTATGCCGTGTAGCCGCACTATCTCCTTGACATACAAACGGGTTAACTTACCCAAAGAGTCGGTGTTATTAACAGGCAGAAAAATGAGCACTCTTCGTTAATCGGTCCACAATCACCCAAACAGAATTCTTCCCACTAGGCGTTCTCGGCAAACCCACAACAAAGTCCATCGTGATGTCATCCCATTTCCACTCAGGAATAGGGAGGGGTTGGAGCACACCTGCAGGTCTCTGATGTTCGGCCTTTACCTATCGGCATGTGTGGCATTTTTCAACATGTAAGGCGATGTCCTTCTTCATTCCATCCCACCAGTAATTCTTCTTCAAGTCCCGATACATTTTTGTACTGCCTGGATGAACAGAATAAGGGGCCGCATGAGCCTCCGCCATGATCCGCTCTTTGAAATCTGAGTCCTTTGGAATCACTCTGCGATCTCGGAACCGTAAAATCCCATCACTATCCAAGCTATAGTGCAACGGCCCTCGAGACTTTCGAACTCTTTTCCTGATGTTCAGCAGCTTCGAATCCTTTCTTTGGAGAGCTTTCAATTCTTCAAAATCGGTTACCCGAATATCAAGAACTGATGATAAAATCTCCACTTGCTGCGAACTCTCTAGTAGGAGCCTTCTCATCCCACAAAGTAACGAATCCACTTCCGACGGCTCAGCTTCATCTTCCAAATGTAACTTACGGCTCAAAGCATCAGCAACTATATTAGCCTTTCCTGGATGGTACTTGATCTCACACTGATAGTCACTGATTAGCTCCAGCCACCGCCTTTGCCTCATATTTAAATTTTTCTGGGAAAACAAATGCTTCAAACTCTTATGATCAGTAAATACCTCACAAGCTTCCCCATACAAGAAATGCCGCCAGATCTTGAGTGCAAAAACAATCGCAGCCAATTCTAGATCGTGCGTCGGGTAATTCTTTTCATGGTTCTTAAGCTGACGAGATGCATAGGCTACAACCCGTCCTTCCTGCATAAGGACACAACCCAACCCAAACTTGGACGCATCGCTGAAGACTACGAAAGGCTTATGCGGTTCAGGGAGTGCTAACACTGGTGCCGTCGTCAACCTGTTCTTTAATTCCTGGAAGCTTCTCTCACATTTATCTGACCATACAAATTCTGTATTCTTCCGAGTCAAGGCTGTGAGAGGTCCGGATAGGCGAGCAAAACCTTCTACAAATCTTCGATAATAACCGGCGAGCCCCAAGAAACTCCTGATCTCCCGTACTGTAGTCGGGCGTGGCCATGACAAAATGGCTTCTATTTTACTAGGATCAACTGCCACCCCGCCCCTGGAAATTACATGCCCGAGAAATTTAACTTCTTCCAACCAGAACTCACACTTGCTAAGCTTGGCATAAAGCCGGTGTTCTCTCAATCTTTCAAGTACCAGACTAAGATGATACACATGCTCTTCAACATCTCGAGAATAAATCAGTATATCATCAATAAATACCACCACAAAAGAATCCAGATAAGGTTGGAATACCCGATTCATTAAATCCATGAAAGCAGCAGGAGCATTAGCTAGCCCAAACGGCATCACCTTAAATTCATAGTGTCCATACCTCGACCTGAAGGCAGTTTTAGGCACATCCTGCTCTCTGATTCTCAGCTGGTAGTATCCCGACCTCAGATCAATTTTAGAGAACACGGCTGCTCCCTGAAGCTGGTCAAATAAATCATCTATCCGCGGGAGAGGATATTTATTTTTGATGGTCACCTTGTTCAACTCCCGATAGTCAATGCACATACGAAGAGTTCCATCTTTCTTTTTAACAAATAAAACTGGGGCACCCCACGGCGATGTACTAGGCTGAATAAATCCCTTCTCTACTAATTCTTGCAACTGAGTCTTCAACTCTTTCAATTCAGCCGGTGCCATGCGGTAAGGAGCCTTATGCACAGGAGCCGCTCCAGGTTCCAAATCTATAACAAACTCCATCTCTCGCACGGGGGGTAGTCCGGGCAAATCATCCACAAACACATCGGGGAACTCTTCCACAACTGGAATGTCTGCCAAGGACTTTTTCTCAGACGGCGTGGATACCATCTGGACCAAGAATGCATCCGCTCCCCATGCAATTTCTCTTCTTGCCTGTATCCCCGATATAATCATCGGTTTTTCTTTCAATTTACTCCCTTGAATTCCAGACAATCACCATCCGGAAGCTGAAAGCTAACTGTCCGACTTCTGCAATTAATAGTCGCAGAATATCGGTATAGCCAATCCATCCCGAGTATGATATCAAAGCCCAACAGCTTGAACACTACCAGATCAGCATCCAAAAACCTTCCCTCAAAATTTAACGGGCATCCCAAAGCAACTTTGGAACACCACACCCTCTCACCATCGGGTAGGGCCACTACCATAGCCTTCGGCAACGGTTCCATGACCAAGTTACACACCCGAGCAAACGTGGAAGACACAAACGATTGTGAAGCACCGGAATCAAACAAAGTACAAGCATAAAACTCATACAAACGAACTCTTCCTGAACCAAACACACAACCCATGAAATCCAAAAAACAAAGAAAGAGCCAAATGCACCAAAAATTAAATCCAACTTAAAATTAATTTAATCCATACCTGTGATTACTCCAGCATCATGGGTCGCTGGTGCCTCATCATCTACCTCTCCGGGTGTGACAGCATAAACCCGGGCTTGCACTGGTTGTCTCGGGTTGGTTCTTCCACCGCACCTACCTGCACGGTTCCCTTGAACCATTCTTGGACATTCTCGGGAAAAGTGGCCCGGCTGGCCACAAGTAAAACATCGAGCTCCACCAGAAGAGCACTCGCCCGCATGAGCTCTATTGCAAATTCCACATACAGGTACACGTCCTCCCATGCGAACACTTGAGGATGCTTGCGATCGAGTCCCGGACCGCTGAACAAACTTCTGGGGCGAACCCGAGCTACTTCCTTCACCAGAAAAACTCCGCCTCTTTTGTCCTGGAGGGGAGCCCATACCCAGATTATTTTCCCGCTCTATAAGGGTGGCCACATCCACTAACTCCTGAAAAGTGGATATCCGGTGGCTGACCACCAAACGGCGTATATCAGGGCGTAGTCCCTCCTGGAAACGCTCTGCTCGCAACTCCTCAGTGGCAACAAGATGAGGAGCGAATTGCTCAAGTTCTATAAACCTCCGGGCGTATTGTTCCACTGTTGCGCCCCCTTGGATCAAATTAGAGAATTCTCTTGCCTTTTGTTTTCTTACTGAGGCGGGAAAGAAGCGGTCATTGAACTCCTTCTTGAAACGCTGCCAGGTCACTGCAGCGAAAGATCCCAACTCAGCTTCCAGCATCACCCTCCTGGTACCCCACCAATCAGAAGCGATACCCTGCAAAAGATAGCTGGCGTAGAGTACTTGCTGAGCTTCAGTGCATCCACACACCTCAAAGGTTTTCTCCAAGTCTTTGATCCATCTTCCAGCCTGAAGAGGATCCTCATTTCCAGTGAAGTGTGGAGTCCGATGCGCTAGGAAGCGCTCATAGGTGCATCCGGCTTGCACCATGCTACTTGACCCGCCCGGATACATCCAAGGCCCTCCCTGATATGGCCAAGGACCTCCTGGTTGTGGCCAATACACTCCCTGTGGCGGACAAGGCCCTCCGGGTGGTGGACAAGGCCCTCCTTGTGGTGGCCAAGGACCTCCTTGTGGTGGCCAAGGCCCTGCCTGTTGTGGCCTAATATTCTGTTGCATAAACTCCGTCATCTGCCTTATTGCCTCGGCTAAGGAGTCATCTCTGGAGGTATTGTCTTGCGGTTCCTGAGTATTTTTCCTTGGTCTTCCTGGTCTTCCCATTTTCCTGACACAACACCACACTTGACCCTCCTTTAAGAAAACAAATAAAACCATCACAAAACCAACATAAACAAAAACAACACAACACAACAAGAAACAAAAGAAACCGGCATGTTAAAACATAACTAAATAAATAAAAACAAGCAAACAAGCTCAAACAAATAAACAAATAAAACAACTATACTTAACATAATTTTTAAAACACAACTTTAAAACATTCTGGTACTACCTACGGGACATGTGGTTTTACCCAGAGCCAAACTGCTCTGATACCACCTGTGACGCCCCCAAAATCCCCACGCCCGAACACGGGGAAATTGAGACGTCCGGATGGTGACACCCCGGGTCACCATCCCATCGACGGGTGCCGAGTGTGTGCAAGGCAGCAATTGTGTACAGAGAGACACGCAGCGGATAAGAAAGTCATAACTAAGTACCAGAATTTTTCTTAACGTAATACAAGCTGTTTAAAACATACATAGATAAAATATTACAAGAAACACAAATACAAGTTTGAAAACAGATAAAAAGCACAGCATCAGCAACCCGGCGGAGCCGCATCCTCGGGCTCAGCCTCCTCCTCCTCTTCCTCGAACTCTGCACCAAAAGCTACGGAACCAAGAAAGGTTCCGCAGGTAAGTATGACCCAAACACTACCAGATGAAAATACATATAACCCAAACAACAAGAAAGCAAGATCAAACAAACACACACCCCGCAACACATATATATTTTACCACGCACGCCAAGACCCAAAAGGCCCACCAACCTCCATAAAGCCACACCTCGCCATTATCCCAGATAATGGCCCAAACCACCATTTTTCCCAGAAAAAGGATCATAACCGAAAAAACCATACCACAACCCGCTCCGTATGCACCATGATCTCCCCTAGGGATCATCCGCACACCCTGGCTCAGTGCCACACCGTAGAGAACGGCTACGCGTGCGACACCTAAACGAGCGATGCCCAGACTCGTGCCATGCACGTACCGGGCCGGGCCATCCTCTAGCCCTCGCCAGCGAAGGGCCACGGGATCGGTGAATAGAGCGATGCCTGGACTCGTGCTCAGCACGTACCGGGCCAGACCCATCCTCTAATTTCCGCTCCCGGAGTCAGTGAGTAGAGCGATGCCTGGACTCGTGCTCAGCACGTACCGGGCCAGACCCATCCTCTAATACTACTCCGTCATCGCGCAGGGCCTCAGAATCGGTGAATAGAGCGATGCCTGGACTCGTGCTCAGCACGTACCGGGCCAGACCCATCCTCTAGTACCGAACTCGTCAGCGCCCAGACGACTACTCAGGGGATGTCACTCAGTATTGACCGCTCCCGAGTGATCAGAGGAGCTCCACCGTGATAATAACCCATCACGGCTTGGGCTCGTGAGACACACGCACCCAAACGCCAAAACGCCGATAAGCATGATGCACATGCACGCGATATGCAACGCACACAAATAAAATGCAACGCACGCCACACGGCCCAATCAAAACAACCAAACACAACCAACCAAACAAACACTCCGTCCTCAATCCATCCGACCCCCGAAACTCCTCGGACTCAGTCCGGAATCAACAACCAACAACAAACAATTAAATATATAATTAATTAAATAAAACCATTGAATGAGCAATATATATTAAAATCTGAAAATAGGGTTTGGAAAATACTTACAGCGCTATACGGTATTTTTAGAAAGCTCACGGTGTTGCAAACGGCGGAAAAACAGCAACGTCACAGTGAAAATTCACTGTGGCCGTGGGTCCGAAAAACCCACTTTTGAACGGGGACAAACTAGGACACGAGATTGATAGGGTATGGTCTAGAGGTGGTTGTGAAGCTATAGGAAGTGACGGACGGCCGTGGGTGGCGGCGGAATGGCCGGAAATGGCCGAAAATGGCAAATCGGAAAACAAGCTCGTGGGAGCTGCTCCGGTGGTCGATGGAGGCCGGAAATGGGTGGGTTAGGACGGCAAGAGGTCGGTGATGAAGTGGTGAAGAAATGGTGGCCGGAGGTGGAGCGACGGCGGCGGATCGGAGGAAAAACCGTGGAGGCTTTGGAGAGCTTTTCCGGCCAAACGGCCGGCCGGATGGGGGTGATTTTCGGTGGGGAGGTGCGCCGGAGGTGGACGAACCGAATGGCACCGGCGGTGAGCCGCACGGTGGCCGGACGGCGGTAGATCGGGGGCAAGACCAGTCCGGCGTGAGGGAGAGGGAGGAGAGAGAGAGAGAGCTCGGGGGGGGGTGAGCCGATCGGGGAGAGAGAAAGGGAGGGAAAAAAAGAAAAGAAAAAAAAGAAAGAAGAAGAAAAAAGAAAAAAAAAGGAAAAAGAAAAAGAAAAAGAGAGGAAAAAGGGAAAAGATGTAGGGAAAAGATGAGGTCCAAACCTCATTCCGGAAAGCAAAACTAACCCGCCAAAAAGATTAAAAAAACACAAAACAACTAAATAAAACACAACACCAAATAAAATAAATTAATTTAAAAACCAACATTAAAAACGCAAATAAATTAAAATAAATAGCTAATATATTAATTAAAATAAAAACAATTATTTCAGCGAAAATACACTCAAAAACGGGTCATCACATCCTCCCCTCCTTAAAAACAATTTCGTCCTCGGAATTGCAAGATCACCACCAACTTAAACCAAGCCACACAAACGCACATGAACCAACTGAGACCAAGATTAAAATACATACCTTCATCATTCAAACAAATATGGATACTGCTCCCTCATGTCCGCCACTCGCTCCCAAGAGAAGTCTTGTGCTAGCGGATCTCCCCAAGCCACTTTAACCAACGGTATCGTCTTGGACCTCAATTGTTGCTCCTTCCAATCCAAAATCTGCGACGGAACAACTTCATAAGTGAGATCCGGTTGCAACTGAATACTTGCTGGGTCGACGAAGCGTGGCTCTTGCTGTCCAAAGCTTTTCTTCAGGGATGATACGTGGAAGACATCATGAACATCCCCAAAATAATCTGGCAAAGCAACTCTGTAGGCGACGGACCCTACTCTCTCCAGAATCTGAAAAGGGCCGACATACCTTGGATCTAGCTTCCTCTTTTTACCAAAACGCTTGACACCTCTCATGGGAGAGACTTTAAGATAAACCCAATCACCAACTTCAAATGACAATTCTCTCCTCCTGGTATCAGCGTAGCTTTTCTGGCGACTCTGAGCTGCCGCCATTTTATCTCTGATGATCCGGACTTGGCTTTGCATCTCTTGAATTATTTCGGGTCCAATCACCCTACTCTCCCCAACCTCATCCCAACACAAGGGCGACCTGCACTTTCTCCCATAAAGAGCTTCGTAGGGAGCCATCTGAATGGTCGCATGGAAGCTGTTATTGTAGGCAAACTCAATGAGCGGCAAATGATTTTCCCAACTCCCTTGGAATTCCATGACACACGCTCGCAGCATGTCTTCCAAAGTCTGAATGGTGCGTTCTGACTGGCCGTCTGTCTGTGGGTGATAGGCAGTACTGAACTTCAATTTAGTACCCAAAGCTGCCTGTAAACTCTTCCAGAACTGCGATGTGAACCTCGGGTCCCGATCCGACACTATACTCTTTGGTATGCCGTGTAGCCGCACTATCTCCTTGACATACAAACGGGTTAACTTACCCAAAGAGTCGGTGTTATTAACAGGCAGAAAATGAGCACTCTTCGTTAATCGGTCCACAATCACCCAAACAGAATTCTTCCCACTAGGCGTTCTCGGCAAACCCACAACAAAGTCCATCGTGATGTCATCCCATTTCCACTCAGGAATAGGGAGGGGTTGGAGCACACCTGCAGGTCTCTGATGTTCGGCCTTTACCTGTCGGCATGTGTGGCATTTTTCAACATGTAAGGCGATGTCCTTCTTCATTCCATCCCACCAGTAATTCTTCTTCAAGTCCCGATACATTTTTGTACTGCCTGGATGAACAGAATAAGGGGCCGCATGAGCCTCCGCCATGATCCGCTCTTTGAAATCTGAGTCCTTTGGAATCACTCTGCGATCTCGGAACCGTAAAATCCCATCACTATCCAAGCTATAGTGCAACGGCCCTCGAGACTTTCGAACTCTTTTCCTGATGTTCAGCAGCTTCGAATCCTTTCTTTGGAGAGCTTTCAATTCTTCAAAATCGGTTACCCGAATATCAAGAACTGATGATAAAATCTCCACTTGCTGCGAACTCTCTAGTAGGAGCCTTCTCATCCCACAAAGTAACGAATCCACTTCCGACGGCTCAGCTTCATCTTCCAAATGTAACTTCCGGCTCAAAGCATCAGCAACTATATTAGCCTTTCCTGGATGGTACTTGATCTCACACTGATAGTCACTGATTAGCTCCAGCCACCGCCTTTGCCTCATATTTAAATTTTTCTGGGAAAACAAATGCTTCAAACTCTTATGATCAGTAAATACCTCACAAGCTTCCCCATACAAGAAATGCCGCCAGATCTTGAGTGCAAAAACAATCGCAGCCAATTCTAGATCGTGCGTCGGGTAATTCTTTTCATGGTCCTTAAGCTGACGAGATGCATAGGCTACAACCCGTCCTTCCTGCATAAGGACACAACCCAACCCAAACTTGGACGCATCGCTGAAGACTACGAAAGGCTTATGCGGTTCAGGGAGTGCTAACACTGGTGCCGTCGTCAACCTGTTCTTTAATTCCTGGAAGCTTCTCTCACATTTATCTGACCATACAAATTCTGTATTCTTCCGAGTCAAGGCTGTGAGAGGTCCGGATAGGCGAGCAAAACCTTCTACAAATCTTCGATAATAACCGGCGAGCCCCAAGAAACTCCTGATCTCCCGTACTGTAGTCGGGCGTGGCCATGACAAAATGGCTTCTATTTTACTAGGATCAACTGCCACCCCGCCCCTGGAAATTACATGCCCGAGAAATTTAACTTCTTCCAACCAGAACTCACACTTGCTAAGCTTGGCATAAAGCCGGTGTTCTCTCAATCTTTCAAGTACCAGACTAAGATGATACACATGCTCTTCAACATCTCGAGAATAAATCAGTATATCATCAATAAATACCACCACAAAAGAATCCAGATAAGGTTGGAATACCCGATTCATTAAATCCATGAAAGCAGCAGGAGCATTAGCTAGCCCAAACGGCATCACCTTAAATTCATAGTGTCCATACCTCGACCTGAAGGCAGTTTTAGGCACATCCTGCTCTCTGATTCTCAGCTGGTAGTATCCCGACCTCAGATCAATTTTAGAGAACACGGCTGCTCCCTGAAGCTGGTCAAATAAATCATCTATCCGCGGGAGAGGATATTTATTTTTGATGGTCACCTTGTTCAACTCCCGATAGTCAATGCACATACGAAGAGTTCCATCTTTCTTTTTAACAAATAAAACTGGGGCACCCCACGGCGATGTACTAGGCTGAATAAATCCCTTCTCTACTAATTCTTGCAACTGAGTCTTCAACTCTTTCAATTCAGCCGGTGCCATGCGGTAAGGAGCCTTATGCACAGGAGCCGCTCCAGGTTCCAAATCTATAACAAACTCCATCTCTCGCACGGGGGGTAGTCCGGGCAAATCATCCACAAACACATCGGGGAACTCTTCCACAACTGGAATGTCTGCCAAGGACTTCTTCTCAGACGGCGTGGATACCATCTGGACCAAGAATGCATCCGCTCCCCATGCAATTTCTCTTCTTGCCTGTATCCCCGATATAATCATCGGTTTTTCTTTCAATTTACTCCCTTGAATTCCAGACAATCACCATCCGGAAGCTGAAAGCTAACTGTCCGACTTCTGCAATTAATAGTCGCAGAATATCGATATAGCCAATCCATCCCGAGTATGATATCAAAGCCCAACAGCTTGAACACTACCAGATCAGCATCCAAAAACCTTCCCTCAAAATTTAACGGGCATCCCAAAGCAACTTTGGAACACCACACCCTCTCACCATCGGGTAGGGCCACTACCATAGCCTTCGGCAACGGTTCCATGACCAAGTTACACACCCGAGCAAACGTGGAAGACACAAACGATTGTGAAGCACCGGAATCAAACAAAGTACAAGCATAAAACTCATACAAACGAACTCTTCCTGAACCAAACACACAACCCATGAAATCCAAAAAACAAAGAAAGAGCCAAATGCACCAAAAATTAAATCCAACTTAAAATTAATTTAATCCATACCTGTGATTACTCCAGCATCATGGGTCGCTGGTGCCTCATCATCTACCTCTCTGGGTGTGACAGCATAAACCCGGGCTTGCACTGGTTGTCTCGGGTTGGTTCTTCCACCGCGCCTACCTCCACGGTTCCCTTGAACCATTCTTGGACATTCTCGGGAAAAGTGGCCCGGCTGGCCACAAGTAAAACATCGAGCTCCACCAGAAGAGCACTCGCCCGCATGAGCTCTATTGCAAATTCCACATACAGGTACACGTCCTCCCATGCGAACACTTGAGGATGCTTGCGATCGAGTCCCGGACCGCTGAACAAACTTCTGGGGCGAACCCGAGCTACTTCCTTCACCAGAAAAACTCCGCCTCTTTTGTCCTGGAGGGGAGCCCATACCCAGATTATTTTCCCGCTCTATAAGGGTGGCCACATCCACTAACTCCTGAAAAGTGGATATCCGGTGGCTGACCACCAAACGGCGTATATCAGGGCGTAGTCCCTCCTGGAAACGCTCTGCTCGCAACTCCTCAGTGGCAACAAGATGAGGAGCGAATTGCTCAAGTTCTATAAACCTCCGGGCGTATTGTTCCACTGTTGCGCCCCCTTGGATCAAATTAGAGAATTCTCTTGCCTTTTGTTTTCTTACTGAGGCGGGAAAGAAGCGGTCATTGAACTCCTTCTTGAAACGCTGCCAGGTCACTGCAGCGAAAGATCCCAACTCAGCTTCCAGCATCACCCTCCTGGTACCCCACCAATCAGAAGCGATACCCTGCAAAAGATAGCTGGCGTAGAGTACTTGCTGAGCTTCAGTGCATCCACACACCTCAAAGGTTTTCTCCAAGTCTTTGATCCATCTTCCAGCCTGAAGAGGATCCTCATTTCCAGTGAAGTGTGGAGTCCGATGCGCTAGGAAGCGCTCATAGGTGCATCCGGCTTGCACCATGCTACTTGACCCGCCCGGATACATCCAAGGCCCTCCCTGATATGGCCAAGGACCTCCTGGTTGTGGCCAATACACTCCCTGTGGCGGACAAGGCCCTCCGGGTGGTGGACAAGGCCCTCCTTGTGGTGGCCAAGGACCTCCTTGTGGTGGCCAAGGCCCTGCCTGTTGTGGCCTAATATTCTGTTGCATAAACTCCGTCATCTGCCTTATTGCCTCGGCTAAGGAGTCATCTCTGGAGGTATTGTCTTGCGGTTCCTGAGTATTTTTCCTTGGTCTTCCTGGTCTTCCCATTTTCCTGACACAACACCACACTTGACCCTCCTTTAAGAAAACAAATAAAACCATCACAAAACCAACATAAACAAAAACAACACAACACAACAAGAAACAAAAGAAACCGGCATGTTAAAACATAACTAAATAAATAAAAACAAGCAAACAAGCTCAAACAAATAAACAAATAAAACAACTATACTTAACATAATTTTTAAAACACAACTTTAAAACATTCTGGTACTACCTACGGGACATGTGGTTTTACCCAGAGCCAAACTGCTCTGATACCACCTGTGACGCCCCCAAAATCCCCACGCCCGAACACGGGGAAATTGAGACGTCCGGATGGTGACACCCCGGGTCACCATCCCATCGACGGGTGCCGAGTGTGTGCAAGGCAGCAATTGTGTACAGAGAGACACGCAGCGGATAAGAAAGTCATAACTAAGTACCAGAATTTTTCTTAACGTAATACAAGCTGTTTAAAACATACATAGATAAAATATTACAAGAAACACAAATACAAGTTTGAAAACAGATAAAAAGCACAGCATCAGCAACCCGGCGGAGCCGCATCCTCGGGCTCAGCCTCCTCCTCCTCTTCCTCGAACTCTGCACCAAAAGCTACGGAACCAAGAAAGGTTCCGCAGGTAAGTATGACCCAAACACTACCAGATGAAAATACATATAACCCAAACAACAAGAAAGCAAGATCAAACAAACACACACCCCGCAACACATATATATTTTACCACGCACGCCAAGACCCAAAAGGCCCACCAACCTCCATAAAGCCACACCTCGCCATTATCCCAGATAATGGCCCAAACCACCATTTTTCCCAGAAAAAGGATCATAACCGAAAAAACCATACCACAACCCGCTCCGTATGCACCATGATCTCCCCTAGGGATCATCCGCACACCCTGGCTCAGTGCCACACCGTAGAGAACGGCTACGCGTGCGACACCTAAACGAGCGATGCCCAGACTCGTGCCATGCACGTACCGGGCCGGGCCATCCTCTAGCCCTCGCCAGCGAAGGGCCACGGGATCGGTGAATAGAGCGATGCCTGGACTCGTGCTCAGCACGTACCGGGCCAGACCCATCCTCTAATTTCCGCTCCCGGAGTCAGTGAGTAGAGCGATGCCTGGACTCGTGCTCAGCACGTACCGGGCCAGACCCATCCTCTAATACTACTCCGTCATCGCGCAGGGCCTCAGAATCGGTGAATAGAGCGATGCCTGGACTCGTGCTCAGCACGTACCGGGCCAGACCCATCCTCTAGTACCGAACTCGTCAGCGCCCAGACGACTACTCAGGGGATGTCACTCAGTATTGACCGCTCCCGAGTGATCAGAGGAGCTCCACCGTGATAATAACCCATCACGGCTTGGGCTCGTGAGACACACGCACCCAAACGCCAAAACGCCGATAAGCATGATGCACATGCACGCGATATGCAACGCACACAAATAAAATGCAACGCACGCCACACGGCCCAATCAAAACAACCAAACACAACCAACCAAACAAACACTCCGTCCTCAATCCATCCGACCCCCGAAACTCCTCGGACTCAGTCCGGAATCAACAACCAACAACAAACAATTAAATATATAATTAATTAAATAAAACCATTGAATGAGCAATATATATTAAAATCTGAAAATAGGGTTTGGAAAATACTTACAGCGCTATACGGTATTTTTAGAAAGCTCACGGTGTTGCAAACGGCGGAAAAACAGCAACGTCACAGTGAAAATTCACTGTGGCCGTGGGTCCGAAAAACCCACTTTTGAACGGGGACAAACTAGGACACGAGATTGATAGGGTATGGTCTAGAGGTGGTTGTGAAGCTATAGGAAGTGACGGACGGCCGTGGGTGGCGGCGGAATGGCCGGAAATGGCCGAAAATGGCAAATCGGAAAACAAGCTCGTGGGAGCTGCTCCGGTGGTCGATGGAGGCCGGAAATGGGTGGGTTAGGACGGCAAGAGGTCGGTGATGAAGTGGTGAAGAAATGGTGGCCGGAGGTGGAGCGACGGCGGCGGATCGGAGGAAAAACCGTGGAGGCTTTGGAGAGCTTTTTCGGCCAAACGGCCGGCCGGATGGGGGTGATTTTCGGTGGGGAGGTGCGCCGGAGGTGGACGAACCGAATGGCACCGGCGGTGAGCCGCACGGTGGCCGGACGGCGGTAGATCGGGGGCAAGACCAGTCCGGCGTGAGGGAGAGGGAGGAGAGAGAGAGAGAGCTCGGGGGGGGGTGAGCCGATCGGGGAGAGAGAAAGGGAGGGAAAAAAAGAAAAGAAAAAAAAGAAAGAAGAAGAAAAAAGAAAAAAAAAGGAAAAAGAAAAAGAAAAAGAGAGGAAAAAGGAAAAAGATGTAGGGAAAAGATGAGGTCCAAACCTCATTCCGGAAAGCAAAACTAACCCGCCAAAAAGATTAAAAAAACACAAAACAACTAAATAAAACACAACACCAAATAAAATAAATTAATTTAAAAACCAACATTAAAAACGCAAATAAATTAAAATAAATAGCTAATATATTAATTAAAATAAAAACAATTATTTCAGCGAAAATACACTCAAAAACGGGTCATCACATATAAAAACTTAGAAACCATAACTTTGAAGTGATTAGTGAGTAAAGTAGTCTTTTGATATTTGCTTCCAAACAAACACCATCATGATTATGTTCAGGATTAACTTAAAAAATATTTTAAATTTCATTTTTTTTATATTTTATATTCTTAATACAATTTTATGTAAAATTGATATATTAAATGAAAAAATTTAAATGAACTATGTGCTAATAGCTAGCTAAGTAACGAAAAGTTTTTATAAACATTATTATTAAATTTGCAATAATTATTAATGTATAAATTAAAATAAATCAAATTAATATCATAAATTTATCCTAATTACAAGTACACTTATATGAACATAAAAAATTTGAATAATATTTTTTTAAATAAGATTGAAATGAACATACCAGGAAGTGGAGCACAAACAGAGGAACAACATGGACACATCGAATTGATACCAACCAGATTGATGAACAATCAAATAAAATTAAAAGCAACAAATCTGTAAAAAAAAAACATACATAAAAAAAATATTCTAACGATACAAAAAATGATATTAATAAAATATATAAAACAAAAAAACAAAAATAAATAAAAGGCTATAAAAAAACCACAAAAGCAACAAATCTTAAATGAATCAAACAAGATAACAAATCTTAGAATAAAACAAATGTATTAAAACAAATTAATATAATGAGAAAAGCAATTATTCACATGACAATGATATAATATCATCAATTTATCCTAATTGCAAGTGCACTTATATGAACATACAAAAATTGAATAATATTTTTTCAAATCAGATAAAAAAGAACATACCAGGAAGTGGAGCACAAACAGGGGAACAAAGTGGACACAGCGAATTGATACCAACCAGATTGATGAAGAGCCAAACAAAAGCAAAAGCAACAAATCTAACAAAAAAAAACATACATAAAAAAAAATAAAAAATTCTAATGATAAAAAAAAAAGAAAAAGAAAGATGATATAAATAAATTCACTATTTACAAAAAAAAAAAAAAAAAAGCTTACAAGCAAACAATTAATGTATTGAATGGAATTTATTATCAAACATATTTTTAATAAAATATATAAAACAAAAAAAAAATAAAAACAAATAAAAGGCTATAAAAAAACCACAAATAAATGGAAATGCTATTTTGTTTTATTTTTTTATTATAATGTTTGTGTTAATAAGTTAATGTTTATCAAATTTTTAAAATTTTTCACACAAATTTTGAAAATAACAAGACTAAATACTATATTTATGTATAAAAACTCAATAACCATAACTTTGAAGTGATTAGTAAGAAAAATGGTGTTTTACTATTAATTCCTAACAAATAGTTAATTATAAGAATTCATCAACTTTCTTATCAGTTTTGTTTGTTCATATAAATCTCTTGTTAATCCGCCTGGATCATTACTTTGTTACTTGATTTAAAAAAATGTTTATCATTTTTTGTTTACAGATAATTTATAAAAATGATAGCATGAATAATAATAAAAATAAAATGATAGTAAGAAAAAAAGAATATGATGCGCATATTAATCAAAGACATTAAAAATAGAGATGAATTTTTTTGTCAACATTTTTATACAAACTATCACAAATCAATTACGGGATCAACAGTCTAAGAAGCCTCTAAATTTGCATATAAATATAATAATTAACAATAATAAAAGATAATATAAATAAATTTAATATTTATAAAAAGAAAGCCTATAAGCAAATTTATGAGAAATTATCATATTAATTTTAAAAAGATTTGAACACAGTTGAACTGAATAGCAATATTATATATATATTTAAATATATATATACACTTATCGATATGAACGTTTTTTTTTTTTTTTTGGTGAAAAGTTTGTATTTAGCTTGTGAGTGAAGTTTTAAGATTTGGGTAACTGAAAGATAAAAGCCATTTTCTAGGTTTGAAATATGGAACACGCTTTAACACATTTCTCAAAGTAGTAATATTTTTGCTGTCCTTTCTAGCAAGACAGAGATAGGGCCCGTAGTAAATTACTACTAGTAATAAAAGAAAATTAATTTCAAATATCAGAAATCTAGCATGCAATAGCCTACTTGTGGGGTCTTCAAATATTTTTGCTATCCTAACCCTAACCCTACGCCCATTGATATAAAAGCATCCTTATGCATTCAGCACTCCTTTTGGCCGCCCCCTTCTCTCTCTCTCTCTCTCTCTCTCTCTCTCTCTCTCTCTCTCTCTCTCTCTCTCTCTCTCTCTCTCTCTCTCTCTCTCTCTCTCTCTCTCTCTCTCACCTTTCTTCTTCTCGTTCTTCCATCTTTCTTCTATCATCTACGCCGTTTCTCTTCTCTCATCTACACCATCTCTATTTCCTTCTCCATTTTTTTTAAACCTCCCAAATTTTAATTTCTATGTCTCAGATATGCCTAATTTTCTTTTTTCCTTTCGTTCAACGTATATTGCAGTGCAAGTTCTTGTTTCTTTCATCTATTTGTGCTGGGATTTATTTAGTTGTTGGTTTGTGGTTCGATTTTTTTGTTTCTTACTCGTTTGGTTTGATGCTCATGTTTTTGTTTATTTTTTTTTCTGCGTTTAAATCTGTGTTCTTAACGTTTTTTTGGTTTATTTTCTTGCATTTATTTACAGATCTGAACAGATTCTTGCGTTTGTTGTTACATTAATGTAGAAAATTTTTTTTCTTGCGTTTCATGTATATTCTTAACGTTTATTTTCATTGCATTTCAGATCTGTAGAAGATTTTTTTTTTGCGATCTGTGTTCTTGGGGTTTTTCATTTTGAAGAGATCGGTTCTTAGTTTATTTTCTTGCATATATTTAGAGATCTGAACAGATCTTCACAGTTCTTAAGATATTTGTTTGTTCTTCCATCTCTTCTAATTTTTGTTTCTTGTAGAAATTTTATTTTTTAAAATGTTGCGTTCGTTGTTACAGTCATGTAGAAATTTTTTTTTCTTGCGTTTAATGTATATTCGATTCACGTTATTTTTTTCCTTGCGTTTCAGATCTGTAGAATAGATTTTTTTTTTTTGCGATCTGTGTTGCTAGGGTTTTTCAGTTTCCATTCCAAGTTAGTTTTTTTTTTTCTTGCGTTTGATTTCTTCCACTTTTTTTTCTTGTTCATCGCCCTTTGATATATATTACCTTCCACCTCTGATATGTAATTATATATATTGAAATATTTCATTCATGCAATACCGAAAGAATAAAGAATAAGAAGCATACCTTCAATTGTCGGAGATTGACGAGTAGCACCAATCGGAAAGACACGGGCAATTTTTTTTTTATTTGATAAAGTGAGAATACAGAACATAAATGAAATGAAATGCAAATATGAAGTTTTAAATTTGTGGCAGATGATAAGATCTTAAGTGTAAAAAGACAATAATATTTAGTCGGTGAAGTAAAACGGCAGCAGGCATAACGAACTAAGCAATAGAACGTGGGGGCAAAGTCGGAAATAAAATAGAGGAAAAAAGGTACGGCAGTAAGAATGTACACAGACTGAAATAACTATCGTTAAAATAAAGGTAAAATGTAAATTACCGTAATTATCAAATAAAATTAGGGTAAAATAGAAAAAAAAAAGTTAAACGAAAATACTGTAGATAAGCGATTTGCACTTTATATATTATTAGTATAGATATATTTAAAATATGATCACTAAAAATGGATGATTTGTTTTTAGAAATTTAAATATTAGAAATTTGAAAACAAGATTAATAGAAAAAAAAAAAAAGATAATTTTTGAAAAGAAAGAAATGAGAATATTTATATAATCAAACTATTTTCTTAAAAGCTTTCAAATATCAAAGTCAAACCCGATTAAAAGTTGAAATCCAAGATTCCAAATGCACCACACAAACGCTTATCGATCGTGATTTCTTGTGGCCAGTGTGAGTGTATGATATGAGCATTGTGAGACTCTCCTAGTAATTATGGTTTAATTATGGTGAGCTTTGTGTAATATTATTGCATGATTTAGGCCTACATATATATATATATATATATTTGCACTGACTCCATATATCTTTCATTTCATCCGTGAGCTGCTTCAACGTACGTAGCCAAGCCCACCCTATCTCTTTTATGCTAATTTGTATGTTATTTATCAATTAGCAATGGACACGTAGATGATTTTAATAATGCAATGCGTGTGAGGTCTGTTGGAATAGCGCTGTCATATGGAGTGTCAAGGAGCTTTCAGCCTGGTACTGGGAGACAATACATTTATAATGGTCGACCCCATCTTCTATCAACGTACGTAAAGGAGAAATTAGATTTTAATAATGCAATGCGTGTGAGGTCTGTTGGAATAGCGCTGTCATATGGAGGGTCAAGGAGCTTTCGGCCTGGTACATTTATAGTGGTCGACCCCATCTTCTATCAACATACGTAAAGGAGAGTAATTTCCAGGGTAGGTATTGGGTGTCCATAGCATCATTTATAAATGTGAGACCCACTTGTTAGCTGATTGAAGAAAAAAGCTCCTCGAGGACCACCTACTAGCTAAATGAATCAAAATGAAGAAAAGTCATTATCAGGTCAATGTTTGGGCTGGGCCTCATTTATTTTTAAAGATAAAATAAGATGATTTGAGATTAAAATTAAAACTTGAATATAATATTATTAGAATATATATTATTTTAATATTATTTTTATATTGAAATTTAAAAAAGTTATATTGAGATTTAAAAAAGTAACATTGTTTATTTTATTTTGTATAAAAATTTAAAAAATTATAATAATTAAATAAGATGAGATAAAAAATTTTAAAAAATAACCAGGCCAAGTCGTGCATTGACTTAATAGGCCGTCGGCGTGAAGAAGATGCCAATGACTAGAAAAATCAGCACCAGTAGTAATGAGCATGTATTCAACGAACTATTGATATCTTGGTTGGGACAATGTTAGGAATTTGTAAGGCTGTGTAAACAAATAGAATTCATACGCGGTTAGACTTCACCGAGTCGTCGAAAATCAATTTTTATTTGTTTAATTTTATTCTCACGCTGTCTTTTCAATATCAAGGGGCCCGTCTTCCATAGACTAGTGGTCCAACCCATCTTCAATGTGACATAGAATATTATGCAGTCTACCACAGCTTGCAATTAATTACAAGATTTATGCGTTGCATATATATTGGGATAAAAAAAATGGAAAAGATGATTGAAATGTTGTGCATTTATTAATTAAGCAGGCGGTGACATGAAGAAAATATACAATGATTAGAAAAATCAGCATCAGTTGTACTAAAGCTTATTTTTTACGATCCATCGATATCTAGGAAATTCCTTAAAAACTATTGGGATTTATAAGTATGTACATGTAAACAAATTGAATTCATATAACGTGGTTAGACTTTAAGAGTGGTGGCTAGATGGTCTAATTTTATTGAAATACGACTTGAGTAGTTAACTATCGAATTATATTTTATATTTAGAAATAATTTATTTATTTCTTGTTGTACGCTTGGAGTCCCTAAAAGAAAAGTATGGCGGGATAACACTCTCCTGGTTGTACATCATTCATAACCTTATAGAATCATCATTCAAGATTTTGAAATCTACAAAAAAGTAAAAAGAAAAAAAGAATTTCTACTTTATACAATTTCCTCTGTGCAATAAGTCATTTTTGTGAATATACAATGTCCTCTACTTTATGGTCTTTTTTCTTCTAAAATAAAAACGAAATGATGGTCCGTTGAATATATCTAAAGAAAATAAAATATGTTGTTTTAATAATACTACAAAAGGCTTGAATCTCTTTAAAGAGAACGAGATTTTCATGTATCGGTCTAAACTGATTTCATTTAAATGTTAATTTGAATGTAATTTTTATTATATTACTGTACATTTTACTAACACTTAGTTATACTTAAAACTTCCCTAACAAGATTACAAAAGTGATCAGACAGAGACTCGTTAGTTGTTATTATCTCTTTCAATGTCAAGGGGCTTGTCTTCTACAAATGATATATAGTGGTTGAGCCCGTCTTATATGGGACGTTGATTAAGCGCAATATTTAAACCAGTGATTTCTACCTTGCGTATATTGACCGAAGTAAAAAAAAAAGATTGAGACTACTTTGGTTCTTGTTTAAAAGAAAAATAAAATGTTTTTTCATTCAAAAAAATAAAAAGATATTTTTAAAACTAAGACGTTTATCGAAAACCCATTTTTTAATAGTATAGAAAATTAATTATAGGCTTTCATAGTACATAATAACGTTGCCACCTCGTATAGATATATTGTATCCTAGCAATTTATAAATGTGAGACCCACTTGTTAGGTGATTGAAGAAAAAAGCTCCACGGTCGAGAGGACCTCCGCCAGTAATGTGGATTGGGATTATCGTTCTAAATCTAAATGAAGAAAAGTATGATGTTGATGGTCAAGTCATTAAATTTGAAATGTCGTGCACTGATTAATTAAGCAGGCGGTGGACGTACGTGAATAAGATGTCCATTGACTTGAAAAATCAGCACTAGTACTGAATTAAGCATGTTTTCAACAACCCATCAATATCTAGGAAATCCCTTAGAAACTGTTGGGATTTATAAGTGTTTGCATGTAAACAAATTGAATTCATAAGTATGTGGTTAGACTTTAGGAGTGCTGGATGTATGATCTAATTTTATTCAAACATGACTTGAGTTTACTATCAAGTTACATTTTATATTTAGGAATAATTTATTTATTTCTTGTTGTACGTTTGGAGTACCTAAGGGGCTTTGTGGATAGGGAGATGAGATGGTTTTAGATAAAAGTTGAAAGTTAAATAAAATATTATTTCTTAATATTATTATTATTTTAGAATTTGAAAAAATTGCATTGTTTATTATACTTTGTGTTAGAATTTAATAAAGTAGTAATAATGAGATAAGATAAGATGAGATGATTTTTGAATCCAAACAACTCTTAAAAGAAAAGTAATGTGGAGGTAACACTCTCCTTGTTGTACATCATTGATACCCTTGTAAAAACATCACCCAAGAGTTTGAAATAAATAAAAATAATAATAGAATAAAATAAATAAAAAAAAGAGATTTTACTTTATATAATTTATAATAAGTCATTTTCGTGAAGGCTACATTTCCAATCAATTTCGAGATCCTTCTCGGCCACTAACGCAGATGAATGCTGCATGTTTCATAATGTACATATAATTTCATTCTTTTAAGCCATGTTAATATTTTTCAAGACCTACGAAAGATAATGTGCTTACTAGATAAAATATTTATAAATTCACATTTTGTATAGTAAAGATTCTAATTCGGAGAAAGAACTAATTCAGGCAGCCTGCATGTGTCGATACCAGTATATATGTGAGATCCACTTGCATGTTAGGCCTCGACCTGCCAATAATGTGGATTCAAACGCGGCCAGTGCATTAATTAGTAATATAATTAAATGAATTAAATTAAGTTTAAAATTGTTGGAGCCAATCTCGGCCAGCTTATGATCATCTAGTGGTTTTGTAATGGCCAAGTTTCCTTTTATATTATATTTATTCCAAAATCTTCTTCAGTAGAAAAAATCAAGCGGTATATATAGCATATAGAAAATTAATTTAACGAATGATATATAGGAATTACAATTTTAAAAATTATCCGATTAATGCATAGACATGGCACTCGTGATTGTCATATTTTCCACTGAGATATAAGTCTTGCTTAAAGCAAATCGAGCTACCGCCCGCCCAATGCAGTCGTTGCAAGTAGTGAATATATATATATATATATATGGTTTGACTTGCAAACCAATGTGATTAATTGACTAAATGTTTACGACTAGAAAAACCAGCACCGGTATTATTGGAGCATGTTTTATATGACCCATGATCAATATGATCTAGAAGTTACTTGGAACATGTTATTGGGATTAGCCTTCAGCTAGTACCGGTGGATGGTCAAATTTTATTTGTTTCATTTTATTTAAACATGACAAGTCGAATTAGAAATTTTTATTATCGAATTATATTTTATATTTATGAACATTTTATTTTTCCGAGTGAGTTGGAATAAGAGGCAAGGTGGGGAAGGGGTTGTTAGCAACTTAGCATAAGTATGTGTTTTTTTAACTATTTACAATATAATGACTTCGTGCATTTTCAACTTTCTTAAAACCTGTGTCGGCAGGGTGTACAATTAGTCCGCAGCTCTCGTTAGTCTTGGTGGGTGTAGCAGCATCTTTTGAAAAAATAAATATAATATATATAATCTTTTTGTAACTATACTTTTACACATTTGATTATATATATTTATATAAAAAATTTATAACTTAAATAGATTATAGATAAATCCAATACTATACTAATATGTATTAATTATTAAAAAATAAGTAATGTACTTATACTATAATATAAGTATATACTATAATATAAATAGACTAATATATAGTTTAATATATGTAAAGATCATATTATTATTAACATAGATAATACATAAATCAAAAAAAGGGGATTAGACTAGACCGAAACTTAAAAAACTATAAGTTTCGGTCTCAGTGATGAATCTATCTGATATCGGTTCTTAAATTTTTAAAAACAAATATACATTGGTTTGATTTTTAAAAAAGGTCCAAAATTAGACTAAACTGGACTAGTTACACCATATATTTGAATCATAATTTAAAATCTATTCTCATTAGGCTAATACTAATATCATAAGGTGAATCCATAACTTAGTATATAACAAACAACTAATTAAGAGCGTTGAGTCACTGCCCTTAATGACTAATGGGTCATGTATAATATGTTGCGACATACTATACCATACAAAATGGGAATCTTGACTAAAGAACGTGTCTACCATGATGGTACTTGTCAATACTGATTAGCCCCTTCCAAACTACTAGATTTTATCTGAAACAAATGTGATCATATCAAGTTCGTACAAAAGAAACAACCTTGAATTCCTTTACGATTGCAAAATCAAAAGCAATAATGCTCAACTACAACAAGATTTCAAAACAAAATCTAAACAATTATACTTAATCTGATTCGGGGATAACCTCCAAATCTTGACCTAAACGCGTGGTAGGTTTCCGTGCTTGAACTTTTGTAGGGCCTGAGGAGGCAAAAGGATTAGGAGGCATGATTAATTTATCTTCTTCTCCTTCCAACATTTGAACTACAAGTTTCATGGAAGGGCGATCCATTGGGTGCCATTGTATGCACCATAGTCCGACAATTGCAAGTTTCTCTACAATTTTAGTATATCCATCATCTTCGATAAAGACTCTTAACTCTTCTTTTTGTTCTAAAAGATTATAAATCCATTCTGGAAAGTAGACCTTGCTAGTGCTTTCCACTGTGACATCAACATTTCTCTTCCCTCCAACAATTTCAAGTAGCAACATTCCAAAACTATAAACATCTGCTTTATAAGACACATTTCCAAAGTTTCTAGAAAACACTTCAGGTGCAATATACCCCATGGTCCCTCTGCCCGTAGTCATAGATACTACACTCTGATCCTTGGAACACAATTTTGCAAGACCAAAATCAGAAATTTTTGGATTAAAGTTATCGTCAAGCAAAACATTGTGGGGTTTGATGTCAAAATGGAGGATTTGGTGGTCACATCCTTGGTGAAGATATTCAATTCCTTTTGCAACGCCGATGGCAATATCTTGCAACTTGTCCCATCCAAGAAAACGGTTCTTGACATTTGCTGAAAATATGAACTTCTCTAGTGAGTAATTTGATAAAAACTCATAAACTAGGGCTCGCCTAAATCCATCAGCACAAAAGCCAACAAGGCGAACCACATTAACATGGTGAATTCTACCCATTATTCTCACTTCATTTATGAATTCTTCACCATTTTCCTTGGAACTGTTGTTCAGGATCTTCACGGCAACATGAATTTGATTGGAAAGTTTTCCTTTGAATACTGTACCGTATGCTCCTTGGCCCAACTTCTCTGCAAACTGATTTGTAATCTTTTTAATATCAGCATACGAGTATCTCGTCGGCTGGAAATTTCTATAATCCTCCAGGAACTTTTCAATCTTTGCCCGATAATCTTTTTCTACCATATCATTAATATAGAGACGTTGGAGTGCAAAGACCACCAGTAGTACAAGAAATGAACCTAAGACGGCACCTGCATATTGAACAATCGTGAGTGATCAAGAAGTCCTATATCTCATGATCTTGCCCGATGATGAAAGTGTCATGATATAAACGAGGGACAACTTACCAGCGGTGACTAGTTTTGTTGATGGTGTACCTGCGAAATGTTTTAACATATCAGATATTCATCATGCTTGTGATCATTACAAAACAGAGAGACTATTTATTATTAAGTAATGCTACATACAGTCACTTTTACATACTCCCTGCGCACTCCACTGATATGATTGGCTGGACTAATTTTTTTTTAATATCCAACCAATTATATCACTGGAGTGCATAAAAGAATGCAAAAAAATGACTGCATATAAAATTTTTGTTTATTATTAAGAGAATGGATGATTTCACAACTGGCATCGGTTTTTATTTATTATTATTTTCTAATTTTAGTTTTCTTCCAAATTTTAGGAATAACATTCAGGATAAACACTTCAATATATGCGTGTGTGTGTGTGTATATATATATATATATATATTTAATTTCATATTTCTTCGTTGCAAAATTAAATTTTTGTTAATTAATGCAGAAAATTCGCCGCTGCAGTCTGCAGAGGAGCATTAATAAAAGCGTGAACAAATTGAGTACAAAGTTGTAAATTACATAGAATAGGATATATACCTTTCGCTTCGTCTAGTGTTCTGGACCAATTCATGTAAATAGTTTCGCTGTATACCAAAGAACGTGGAATCGATCTAACGTCATAAATCCTTCTACAAGGGGGTAAGGGAAAACTGGTGATGGAATCTTCATAAGCCAAGGCATGAACTTGGTGGTTAGGGCCACTAAGACAAGAAATCCAGGTATAACTGTATTCATCCTCTTTCGTTTCTTTACGGGAACAATTGAAAAAGGCATAGTCAACTAAAGTGTAATCTGGTGTGAACTGGAAAGGCGAGGAAGATAAATTGAGATGCGGAATATCTCTTAGAAAGCAACGGTGTGGATGATACAATTGGATTCTCTGAGATTTGTAGTCAATGTTTTCGACAAACAGTTCTACTGAATCCGGTAGGTGGAGCACCGTTTGGTTTTTATCAGTGCAGGACAGAAGAAACCCAGGCCGACAGCCACAGTGGTCTGGGTGTCGGTCTTGAAGTCGGAAAGGAGATCGGACGGCTGGGCCGTGGCTTGCACACCGTGAATCAGCACACTCATTTCGGCCTTGTACGTGGGCGGGTAAGATGAAAATTACCACAAACAAGAAGAAGTAGGAGATGATCATCATTGCCATTTCATATAAGCAAATATTTTGTATCTGTTTTATGGAAGGAAGGTTTCTCAGCCTCTCAAAGGAAAACAGATATATTTGTACTGTCAATTATTTGGATTTAAAAGATATTTTAAAACAAGCAGAAAGAAGACTCACATTTTTATGACTCAGTCAATCATTTGGTTCTCATTATGTGACGCATGTGCTTACGCCAAAGTATACACGGCCAAAGATTTCCAAAATGAAGGAATTTCTTAAAGGCGTTTCTAATTAACAAAAAATAATTGTTCAAAACCTCAATTCACCCAAATCTTATTTCTCTGAATAGATAGTTTAATCTCAGGATTTTTTGCAATAGTTGTGATGCCATATTCGCAAATTCTGGGCCAAATTAGGAGACCGTAGAAATACATATTACTTTATAATTTTATATGCATACAATTCTTTTGAAATTTTATTTTGGACAAATCGATCGGAGAGATGAAATATGCCCATGGACGTACCCTAGCAGTTGATGATGGCCAATGCATGGGCTTCTCTGTTTCAAAAAGTCCACGCCCCAATGCATGGGCTTCACTACTCTTTATAGAAGAATTGATGGTCTTAATTACTTAAAACTTCCCTAACAAAGATTAATAAAGTTATCTCTTTCAATTATTTAAATGGATTTGATTTTTTTTTAGGATTAAATTCTAGACGGCTTATATAAATTGAGACTTAAAGAAAAATTTTATTTATTTTTAAATTTTTAATATAATAATAGGATGCAAATTGTATTTTTAAATCTATAATTTTGAAGCTTCTTTAAAAATCATTATTCTAATTTTTGAGAGACAAGAAGGTTGTAATAGAAATAAAAATATGCCAAAGAATGAAAAAGAAAATGAGATAAATTATGATTAGAGAGTTGTGATAATGTCATCTGTTTTCTCAAAAAAAAAAAAAAAAAAACAGTTTTGAGTCTTTTTTTATTTATTATATTCTTTTTATGCACAGTTTACATACTTTTCTTTAGGTTTTCTATTTTATTATTATGTTGCCACTTTTTGGCAAAAATGTATAGGAAAATCAATTTGAGGGGCCTTTGCCTAAGTCATCTGCCCCTTGAGCGGTCCCTTATTAAACCTAGTTTTGATGGATCATGCCAACCTTAGTTTTTAAATAAATTTATATATGTATACCATTTTAAGCAAAGAATAATAAAAATAAAAATACAAAAACTATATCTGAAATATATATAAATATTTATAGTCTTTCATTCCCTCCGAAGCACCTCTTCTCTCCATTTTGTCCAATTAGGAAAGTACAATATCATTTAAAAAAAAAAAAGATATATGATCAATAAAAAAGATCAATTTTTTAAAACATAACTATTAGAAAGTAATATTTTAAAAATAAGATAAATAGAAAAAGAAAAAGAAAAAAGATAATTTTTAAAACAAAGAAATGAAAATATTTATACAATCAAACAACTTTTTTCGAGGATTTTGTATATTTTGTATAAAACCAAAATCATATATATTTTGTATAACCCCACATTGGATTAGTCAAAATAATAATATAATATTATTTTTTAATAATAATATTGTATTATTTTTTTCATATTTTGCAACTACATTTACTATATGTTAATTGTTTAGAAAAAACTATATGTTAATTAATAATTTAATTTTTACTTAAATTATTTGTTTCCCAATTATTATTTTTTCTTAACCTATTTTTTTCATCTTCAATTATTATTACTTCCTCTATTTTTGCAAGAGATACAAGGTCAGTTGGATATTAAAGTGGAGCTACGATTGTAATAGTGATTTACTAGTTCGACATTAGTTTGTCAAGTGGTGGAACATATTTCCTAACACAAAATGTTATTGAGGAATTTTCATCTGCTAAACATATAACTTTGCCTAAATATCCAAACAATCAGGCCATTACTTCTGCTAAATCTTAGAAATTTTTTGGAAGACTCAGTAAAAACTACTAAACTTGATTTAAAACTGAAAGGTGTTTTTACCTTCTCTCATGTTACTCTTGCTTATTATACTATCAAGGATATTGATGTATACAAAGGTAAAGCCATAAAAGAATAAGCTGATTAAGAAGAAGAAGATACTTCATCTCTATCTCTAACAGTTTCAGATATGGTTGCTCCTATTCATCACAACTAGCTTACTATAATTAATAGAGTTTTTGAAATTGATTTAATTGCTTTATATAACGAATATATTGATAGCAATGACTTTATAATTTCTTGAATGAGCTCAAAATTATATTATTCAAAGTTCAATCCGAAATGAAAAAAACTCTAGTCATGAACTTATAAAATTACAAAAGGGCAAACTGGTATTTAAGCAATATTTTGAAATACCTGACTAGCCTGTAAAAGCACTTCACTTATCCTTATTCCTTTCCCTGCTGCGTTTTGACTCTAAGGTTTAAGGTAATGGGCCGATCCTACCGTAAAATACTTGCATTTTCCTCATGGGCCTCGAGAGAGACAAAATGACTGATAATTGTGATAATTTATCTTATCGGTTTCCCAATTCTTTCTTTCTTATTTTGTTGCTTTCAATGTCATTCTCTTTTTCACGAAAACAATTTGGGTCGTTTATTATTTTTCTTCCCTTCGGTGTCATATTAAGAAAATCAATTTGTGGGGCCTTGACTAGGGGTGGAGCCTTCGACAATTGCCTAAGTCACCTGCCCGTTGAGCCGGCCCTAATTAAATGTTTCTTAAAACCTGTGTCAGCAAGGTATTCAATTAGTCCGCAGCTTTTGATTCATTCATTCAACCAATCCGTTCAACTTGACTTTGATTAATTCCTTGAAGATGCGAGTATTTAAAAAACTTAAACAATTAATTGGAAACGAGCTAGTTACTTGTAATGGCTTACATTTGATCAGTTAAAATTAGCTTGAGGTTCTTGTCAAAACTATGTAGTGAACAAATTCTTATGCTCTAATTTAGGGCTGAGCACCGATTCAACCGGAGTTTGGATTTGGCCTCCTCTGACTCTGACTCCGACTTTATCGGAGGCCGAATCCGACCTCCGACTCCGACTCCGACTCCGCTTACACCCCACTCCGCTCCGACTCCGACTCCGACTTGTCGGAGCGGGGTCGGAGTTGGGCTTTTTTTTAGACTTTTTTCTTTGACCCAATTAACATTTCAATTTTACAATTTGTAACTCTAATCGGATTTAGGCTTCTATATCAATTTTTTTAAAAAATATAATTTGAGATTTCTAATTTATCTAATCAAAATTATCACATTAGAAAATAAAACTAAATTCAAAATCTATCACTATAAAAAATAAAACTAAACTCAAATGTGCAACCAAAATTAAAAACTAAATTAAAACTAAATACACGTTAAAATTACATAACCAAAATGACAACCTAAAATTAAAAATACATAACCAAAATTAAAACCTAAAATTAAAAATACATAACCAAAGGTCCAAATTACAACCTAAAATTAAAAATACATAACCAAAGGTCCAAAAAATGTCATTTTTCAACTTGTGCCTAAAAAAAAAGAACAAAATTAGTAAAGAAATAAGACACCATATAAATTTATAAAAATAAAGAAAGCAAAATTGAAATAAGATACCAGAAACAAGATTGTCAATCCTCTTCACGAAGTATGCTGGCCATAGAATTGGCTAATTCTGCATTAAGATGTTAAAGTATAGGAAATTAGTATTACAAAATGTTAAAATCAACTCATATAACAACTTAAAAAAATCTCTAAATACATTACCTGAGTCTAGCTTATAGCTCTCTGCATCATCAATGGCTTCAGAATAATTTTGACTCAAGCATATGGGAGTAGACTTCAACCAATTTTGCGAGCACACGAGAGCTTCTACAGTTCTAGGAGCCAAAGAGCCAAAGATCCAGGACACGGCCTCCTGTGCTAAATGCTGACTCAAATGCAACGGTGGTGATAGGAATGACCAATATATCTCTTGCCATTAGAGCAAGAACTGGATACTTGGTGGAGTTGACTTTCCACCAATTTAAAATATTAAAACTCCCCGTAGGAATCTCAATGTTCTCCAACAAATACCGCTCTAACTCCGACTTACAATCCATCAAGGATACTGTATGCTCTTTATGGAACTCCCTCAAAAAATCCAAGGGATCATAGTCTGTAACTGTACTACTACTCCTCATTGATGCACTAGCTTCACCGCTTTGAGTTTTGTTAGCACCAGTTACGCACCCACCACCAAACTCTACATATGCCTCATACAAATATTCCATATCCCTCTTGAGGAGTGCAACAAATTCCTCACCCTTCTCCTCACCCAATGTTTTCTTGAACCAATATGCTTGAGTAACCAATTTGAACTGCGGATCAAGAATAGCAGCAATAAACAACAACCGATTTATTTTTTCAAGATCACCCCAATATTTATTATACTTTGTCTTCATTCTGAAAGCCATTGAACTCAAACGTCGATTACTATTGTCACAAAAAATATTCAAGTGTTTATGAATGACAATAAGCTCTTGGACATAATTATTTGATGTGACATATAGTGTACCAGAAATGCGCAATGTAACACCATTAAATATTTGAAGAAACTTCGAAAAGTTTCTTATGGTCTCCCAATCATCCGGCCCAGGAGCTCCTAGACCCTTTTCCCATGTCCATCCTCAGACAAATAAACTCGTAAGTAGGGATCTTCATCAAGCAAAAGTTGGAAGGCTTTTTGATACTTCTCAGCCACGTCCAACATAAGAAAAGTCGAATTCCATCTAGTAGGCACGTCAAGAGTCAAAAAACTAGAGTATTGAACTTTTGATCTATCAACACAAGACTTGAAAGTGGCAAGTCTTTGGGGAGAAGACTTCACATATTTAATCAAATTTCGGACCCTTACAATTGAGTCATCAACATCTTTCAAACCTTCACTCACAATAAGGTTTAAGATGTGTGCCGTACATCTCATGTGAATAAACTCGTGACTTGCTATACAATCCGCACTTCCTATTTCCCTTGTTCTCAACCAATCAATAGCGGAGTCGTTAGAGGTAGCATTATCCACTGTAATTGTGAGGATTTTGTCAATGCCCCAATCAAGCATACACTCCTCCAACTCCCTCCCAATCGTTGCCCCCTTATGGTCGCTAATCCAAACAAATGAAATGATCCGCTTATGCAACTTCCAATTATTATCAATAAAGTGAGCGGTCACACACATGTAATTAATATTTTGGATAGAAGTCCAAGTGTCGGTGGTCAGGCATACTCTTTGTTTGGTGGTCAAAAACATTTTCTTCAAGCTATCATTCTTTCTCAAGAATACCCTCATGCAGTCACGCATTACGGTAAATCGAGAAGGAATAGGAAACCTCGGATCAAGGGCTTTAACAAATTCCTGAAACCTTTCTCCCTCAACAAATCTAAATGGTAGCTCATCCACTATCACCATCCTAGCAAGGGCAGCTCAGTTTTTTTTCTCATTATATTTGGCCATCCCTAAGGTCTTCTCCCCTTCCCTTCCTTCACTTCTTGCTTCCGGGACCAAGAATGTTTGACTCTTGTCCAATTTACTCTTACGGTTTTTGGGGCAAAGTTGGATGTGTGTTTTCATGGCCGAAGTGCCTTGCCTTTTGGGATGGCATTTCCATTGCCTATGACAATGATTACAAGTAGCTATAGGCTCTTCGGGATCACAATCGGGCACTCTTGTGAAGTGGGACCATACCTCAGACCTATTCTTAATATTTCTACTACTAGGTGGAGGGCGAGGGGTAGAATGAAAGGCACTAGGAGTACCTACCGAAGAGCCTATTGGTCCGCTAGACTCATCAACTATTGGACTGGGAATATCAATCGGTTGTTCTGGGGCTGGAATGCCAGGACAAGATGCACCTGTGGATGTAGGAGTGTTTGTGCCTTCCATATCCATGATTTAATAACTAGAACTGTAAAACACAACAAATAAGATGCACATAAACAAAATAAATTCATGAACTAATGTAAAGATTACTTAAGTAACTTATATGATATACATATATAGTAGTAATGAGAAAAAATGTCCTATGAATCTATAAATGTGGTTGCATCGCTCGACCCTCGCTTATCAAGGAAGATCCTACAGCCAACTCAACGCCAGCTCACGTTCAACAGATATAGTAAAATCAGCAAAGATTTGTGGAAGCATAATTCTAGGATCAGTTTCTTATTTGGTTGTAACTTTCTGTAAATATAGAATTTACGTTACTGCTTTCCATAGTTAGATTGTTCAAATGCTTTGTATAAAAACCTGCTATGTACATCAATATATTTCAATGAGATTTAGAATTCTCAAAAGCCAACAGCCGTGTTAATCCTTTACATGGTATCATTGAGTCGGTCTCTAACGAGATATACTTTCCTTCCGAAATGAATACACTTCCTGGGTCCTCCTCTGTCAATCCGATTATTACCATCAACGCTTCCACTACCATCAATGAAAAACTTACGCCTGCTACCTTCCCTCAATGGAGAGCCCAATTCGAAGCACTGTTAATTGGCTACAATCTCATCGATTTTGTTACCGGCAAGCTTACATGTCCGGTCATAGATGCAGAAAATTCTGCCACCTCCAAAGCAGCGAATTCCCACTGGATTCGCCAAGATAAACTAATCCTCCATGCTCTCCTTGCGTCCACTTCCCCTGCCATCACTCCACTTCTTGCATCCTGTAAAACCTCCCATAATGCTTGGACAACACTCACTCGTCTATATGCAGGAAAATCCAGAACCCGTGCGATGCAACTCAAGGAGAATCTTACATTGCACACTCGTGGCAGTCGTTCGGTCACTGACTTTCTGCATGCAGTCAAGATAATCGCAGATGAGCTTGCGATTATTGATCATCCCATTTCGGATGATGATTTAACTCTCTACATCTTAAATGGATTGGGTCCCGAGTTCCGTGAAATCGTTGCACCAATTCGTGCTCGAGAATCCTCTCTAAACTTTGAGGAACTTCATGATCTCCTTGTTGGTCATGAAAATTATCTTCGGCGACTGGAAACCAACTCGGTCTGGAGGAACAAACAACAATGAAAGCCAGCATCGTTCATCCTCCACCAACAAAAGCCGAGACAACAAAAAAAGGTGGGCTTCGAATTCGGGTCCCATAAAATTCAAACCCAAGTGCCAACTATGTGACCAAGTGGGCCATACGGCCAAAACTTGTTCCAAACTTGGATCCAGTCCTGTCACTGCCAACTGTGCAGCGTCCAATACGTCCAAAGATCACAAATGGCTGGTTGATTCCGCCGCATCTCACAACATGACAACGGATCTTTCCAATCTTTCGATTCACTCTGAATATGATGGTACTGATGAAGTAGTAATTGGAGATGGGTCAGGTTTGCCTGTATCTCATGTTGGTTCATTATCTTTTACATCGTCTAATCGTATTTTTCATCTCAAAGATACTTTATGTGTTCCCACCATCAAAAAAAATTTAATCTCTGTTCATAATTTCACCAAACATAATGATGTTTATCTTGAATTTCATCCCTCTTATTTTTTGGTGAAGGATCGGATCACGGGGGCGACACTACTTAAAGGCGCATGTGAAGATGGTGTGTACTCCTTGCCGGAGAAGCTAGCTATGGCATCCAAAAAAATCACAGCCTATGTTCATGAACGTACCACCACAGATGGTTGGCACAAGAGACTTGGTCATCCATCTTCTAAAATTGTTAATCATTTAATTCGGGCTTTTTCATTACCTACCAATAAAAATGCCAATAAAGCTTTATGCAATGCGTGTTCCCAAAATAAAGCCCATTGTCAACCGTTTCATTCTCATGGTTTAACTAGTCAAGCACCACTTGAGTTAATTTATACGGATGTTTGGGGTCCCTCACATGACATTGGTCTTGATGGCTCAAAATATTATCTCATTTTTATTGACCATTACACAAAATATATCTGGCTCTATCCAATGTCTACAAAATCGAGTGTTCAAATTATTTTTCCTCAATTCCGACATCTTGTGGAAAATAGATTTAACACTCGCATCAAGAGTCTATACTCTGACAACGGAGGTGAATACATTGCTCTAAAATCCTATTTTTCGGTTCATGGTATTGGTCACTACACAACCGCCCCTCATACTCCCCAACGAAATGGCATGTCTGAAAGACGACATCGACATCTTGTTGAAACCGGTCTCACTCTTCTCACAGATGCAAATTTACCTCGCTCATATTGGCCTTATGCCTTTCAAACAGCTGCGTATCTAATTAATAGAATGCCCACTGCAACCTTGAATAACCGAACTCCATTTGAGAAGCTTTTTAATCAAACTCCAGATTATCTCAAACTCAAACAATTCGGTTGTCTTTGCTTCCCGTTGACCCGGCCATATAATAAACACAAGCTTGAGCCCAAAGCCAAGCCGTGTCTTTTTGTGGGCTACTCACTCTCTCAAAATGCATACCTATGCCTAGAGCCCACAACCCATCGTGTATACCACTCACGGCATGTGCTATTCGATGAAAGCAAATTCCCCTTTGCTGAACTGTGCCCTAAATCCCGTGAGAACCGGACCACTCCACCATTCTCTGCTGAAATTGATCATCCCGTATTCCTCTATCTGCCGACCAATCCGTCCCAATCCCTGCAGACCAATCAGCTCCAATCTCTGCCGACAAACACGCCTCAATCTCTGCCGCATGCTGCTCCTCCTGCATCGGGTACTCACCAGATTTCGGCGCCTCTGATGGACTCGTCTCCTCCACCGATTTCTCACCAGGTATGTGTTCCTCCCTCCTCTTTATCTGATTTGCCTATTATTTCTCCCATAAATAATCCACCCCTATCCGGTTCTGAAATACCACCTGTGACCCGAAGCCATAATATGGTAACTCGTTCTATGAATAATATTTATAGACCGAAAAGATCATTTCTGGTCACTAGGCATCCGATCCAACCCTCCTTGGAACCAAACACAGTTAGTGAGGCCCTATCTGATTCTCGGTGGAGAGATGCCATGTCCTCTGAGCTCACAGCTCTCATGCGCCATGGTACATGGCAGCTGGAAATTCCTCCACACGGATGCAATATTATTGGATGCAAGTGGGTTTTTCGGATAAAAAGGTTGGCTGATGGTTCAATTGAACGGTATAAAGCGCGATTAGTCGCCAAGGGTTTCAATCAACGACCCGGTCTGGACTATAAAGAAACTTTTAGTCCCGTAGTGAAACCCGTTACCATCCGTACTGTGTTGTCCATTGCTGTAATAAATGGTTGGTCACTTAGACAACTTGATGTCAATAATGCGTTTCTGCATGGACATCTTACGGAAAAAGTATACATGAAGCAGCCCCCTGGCTTTCGGGACCCAGAAAAACCAGACCATGTTTGCTGTCTTCGCAAGGCTATATACAGTCTCAAACAAGCACCCCGTGCTTGGTATTCTGCTCTTAAGCAAGCACTGATTCAGTTTGGATTTCTGAATACCAAGTTTGACTCTTCTCTGTTTGTTTACACTGCTGGTTCAATACTTGTCTATTGCTTAGTGTATGTTGATGATTTAGTCATCACAAGAAATGATTCAAACTTTGTGGCAAATATTATTACTCAGCTTGGCCAAAAATTTTCCATCAAAGATCTGGGTCCCCTGCATTTCTTTCTTGGTATTGAAGTTATTCCTACAAGTCATGGACTGTTCTTAACACAGCATAAATATGTCCGTGATCTCTTGGCTAAAACAAACATGGATTGCGCTAAGGATGTTACAACTCCATTATCAACCTCGGTTGATCTAAAATTGGATGATGGCACTTCAGCAGTAGATTCAACTGAGTATCGTCGTGTCATTGGAGCCCTGCAGTATCTCTCTCTAACTCGACCTGACATCAGCTTTGCAGTCAACAAGTTATCTCAGTTCATGCATCGTCCCACACTGACTCACTGGACAGCCACAAAACGATTACTTCGTTACTTGAAGAACACAATCTTTCATGGCATAACCATTCAAAAAAACATCAGTCCAACACTTACATGCTTTTCTGATGCTGACTGGGCAGGAAATCTGGATAATAGAAGTTCCACCTCCGCTTACCTCATTTTACTTGGTACCAATCTCATCTCATGGAGTTCAAAGAAACAACGAGCAATTGCAAGGTCATCCACCGAAGCTGAATATAGGGCGCTGGCCACTGCAACATCTGAGTCTATGTGGATACTTTCACTGTTTCAAGAAATGAAGTTCACACTCAAACAGCCACCCTTATTGCTTTGTGACAATTTAGGTGCCACACACCTTAGCTTCAATCCAATTCAGCACTCAAGAATGAAGCATATTCAGATAGACCTTCATTTCGTCAGGGATTTGGTCCAAAAAAATGTTCTTCAAGTGCGACATGTCCATACCAATGATCAGCTGGCAGACTTACTCACAAAGCCTCTCTCGCGTCAAAAAACAGATCTACTCAAAACCAAGATCGGACTTACTGATGGCAGCCCGTTCTTGCGGGGGCGTATCAAGGAAGATCCTATAGCCAACTCAACGCCAGCTCACGTTCAACAGATATAGTAAAATCAGCAAAGATTTGTGGAAGCATAATTCTAGGATCAGTTTCTTATTTGGTTGTAACTTTCTGTAAATATAGAATTTACGTTACTGCTTTCCATAGTTAGATTGTTCAAATGCTTTGTATAAAAACCTGCTATGTACATCAATATATTTCAATGAGATTTAGAATTCTCAAAAGCCAACAGCAGTGTTAATCCTTTACACGCTCGACACTGAGCTCGAGCGAACTCAGGCAGAGTGTGCCGCTCGGCCCTCGCTCGACACTGAGCTCGAGCGAACTCAGGCAGAGTGTGCCGCTCGACCCTCGCTCGACACTGAGCTCGAGCGAACTCAGGCAGAGTGTTCCGCTCGACCCTCACTCGAGCGAACTCAGGCAGAGTGTGTCGCTCGACCCTCGCTCGACACTGAGCTCGAGCGAACTCAGTGCTTACTGGGTTAAAAGCTTCTGCTTAGTGCTTACTAGAAGAATGGGAAAAAACCTAATATCCACACAACAATCCTAAAATCCACAAGTATCCAGCGATTCCAGCACACAAACAAACCTAATATCCACAACTATCAAGAAAATGAACAAAAATAATGCAAAAATAGTTAAGATATACAAATTATAGAGAGATAAAGAGAGAGAGAGAGGCACCTCGATTTTGCAAAGAATGGGCTTTCAGAGGGGCGACGGAGGTCGGAGGGACGACGGAGGAGCGACAGGTTCATGGGTTCAGATGAGAGGTACAGGTTCTAACTTCTGTCGGTGAACGTTGAGATGAGAGGTGAGGCACTGAGGAGTGAGGAAGAAATCTGATTCAGCGAAGGGGGAGGGGAGGGGAGGGAATTCCCGGGGGGGGGGGGGGGGGGGGGGGGGGGGGGGAAGTGAAAACCCTAATGGGTTGCACAGAAACGGCGCTGTTTGGGGTTAAAAATTGGGAAAAAAAAAGTTAGTAAAAATAACTTTAATAAGTTAGTAAAAATAAATTAATAAGTTAGTAAAAATATATTTAAGTTAGTAAAAATATATACTATTAAATATATTATATATTAGTAATACACTAATACTAATACTATTAGTCTATTAATATTTAGTAAATTAGTAATATTTATTAACTTATTTACTATAGTCTAATAACTAGATAGTCATCATAGTCTAGATGTAATAACTAGTAACTAATAATATCTAATAACACTAGTTACACTAGTACTAATAGATAACAACTTAAAGATACTAATTTAATATACATATAACTAATATATACTATTAAATATATTATATATTAGTAATACACTAATACTAATACTATTGGTCTATTAATATATAGTAAATTAGTAATATTTATTAACTTATTTACTATAGTCTAATAACTAGATAGTCTAGATGTAATAACTAGTAACTAATAATATGTCCATAACACTAGTTACACTAGTACTAATAGATAATAACTTAAAGATATATATTTAATATATATGTAACTAATAGTATACTATTGAACTATATTAGTAATTTACTATATACTAATAGTCTAATACTATTAGTCTATTAGTAAGTTAGTATATAGTATATAGTAAATTAGTAATATTTATTAACTTATTTACTATAGTGAATAGTCTATAACAAATATGTAATAACTAGATGTAATAACTAGTAACTAATTATATGTAATAACACTAGTTACACTAGTACTAATAGATAATAACTTAGAAGATATTAATTTAATATATATTAACTAATAGTATACTATTATATATATATATATATTATATATTAGTAATACACTAATACTAATACTATTAGTCTATTAATATATAGTAATATTTATTAACTTATTTACTATAGTCTAATAACTTATAACTAGATAGTCTAGATGTAATAACTAGTAACTAATAATATGTGATAACACTACACTAGTAGTAAATTACTAATAGATAATAACTTAAAGAAAATAACTTAAAGATATTAATTTAATATATACAACTAATAGTATACTATTATATATATTAGTAATTTACTATATACTAATAGTCTAATACTATTAGTCTATTAGTATATAGTAAATTAGTAATATTTATTAACTTATTTACTGTAAGTTTATAACTAATAACTAGTGCTAATTGCTAGTACATTATTGGATTTAACTAATAATGTTACTATATTTATATTTATATGATTACTATATAGAAAAATACATATATTTTTTATAAAATATGTACACTAGCGGAGGAGAGTCGGAGTCGGAGTCGGAGCCGAAGGATCGGAGTCGGATCGGAGTGGAGTCGGAGTCGGATCCGACTGGACTCCGACTCCGACTTTTATCAGGAAAAAAACTCCGACTCCGACTTTTCCCGGAGCTGAGTCGGGGTCGGAGTCGGATTTTCGGATTTCTGCTCAGCCCTACTCTAATTTCTGAAGACTAACGAATGTGCTAAATAAAATATATAAAAATTCTCATTTTAATAACATTCTAAGTACTAAATCAGGCCTGCATGTGTCTATAGCAATTTATAAATTAAATGTGAGACCCACTCGTTAGATGATTGAAGAAAAAAGCTCCACAATGGAGGACGTATGCCAGTAATCATGTGGAATGAGATTATCTAAACCGAAATGAAGAAAAGTCACGACGTCGATGGTCAAGTCATTAAATTTGAAAAGTCGTGCACTAATTAATTAAGCAGGCCATGGATGTGAAAAAGATATCCATTTACTAGAAAAATCAGCAACAGTAATGAAGCATGTTTTATACATCCATCAATATCTCAAAGTTACTTGGAAAATGTAAGGATTTTATAAGGTTGTGTAGACAAATTGAATTCGCATGTTGCTATACTTTATGAGAGGTACTCGATGGTCTAACTTTATACCAACATGAGTGGACTTTGAATTTATTATCGAGTTGCATTTTATATTTTGAAATAATTTATATATTTTTTAGAAGTTTAAACTTACAAGCTCATGTAACTTTTTTTTCAACAAAATAACTTACAGTACTTGGCATATGTTTATCTACAAATTTTGACTAACTTTATGATTTGGTAAATTTCCTTTATATAATTTATCTATACACATTTACTAAATGATTCATTCGTGAATATAAACTCCTAATCAATAATTAGATGGCATGACTCATATAAATTACATTCATGCCATACAAAGCTGTTTTAGGCATTACATCCATCCATTTGGTATTCCGCAAAGAAGGTAAGTGTCTATCGTGGGGTAGGTTGTTTGGGCAACTGAAAGGTTGGATCCACTCTCATCCGTGAGGGAGGTTGAGTTATCGCGTGGGCTGGTCCTGCTTATCATCTCTCACGATGAGATAAGTTGTTCGAGTAGTTTGAAACTTGATCCACTCCCACCCATTGACATCATAGGAAATGTAAGTTTTGGGATTAGGCTGGTGCTGATCCTATTCTTTGTCATGACAGAGGTTGAGTAGCCGAAGGGCTAGACCCGCTTTCCCCTGGAGTCTCGCAGGTAGGTAAGTTACCAGGCAATCTAGGATTGAAGCCACTTCCGCCTATTGACGCTCACAAGAAATGTAAGTTGTCGGGCGGCCGAGGGCTGACCTTCACTCCTCCACAGGAGGGATAAAGTCGTGTACAAATTAATTAAGCAAGCCATGGACGTGAAAAAGATGTCCATTTACTAGAAAAATCAGCACCAGTAATAGAGCATGTTTTATACACCCATCGATATCTCGAAGTTACTTGGAAAATGTAAGGAATTTATAAGGTTGTGTAAACAAATTGAATTCGTACGATGCTATACTTTATGAGTGGTACTCGATGGTCTAATTTTATACCAACATGAGTCGACTTTGAATTTATTATCGAGTTGTATTTTATATTTTGAAATAATTTATATATTTTTTATAAGTTTAAACTTACTCGCAAGGTCATGTAACTTTTTTTTCAACAAAATAACTTATATAATAGTACTTGGTATATGTTTATCTACAAATTTTGACTAACTTTATGATTTGGTAAATTTCCTTTATATAATTTATCTATACACATTTACTGAATGACTCGTTCGTGAATATAAAATTCTAATTGATAATTAGAAGGCATGACTCATATAAATTTTGACTATCGACCCTCATAGGGAGATAGGTTGTATGGGCAATTGGGATTGAACTTGCTCCCGCCTATTGAAGCTCACGAGGAATGTAAGTTGTCGAGCAGCCGAGGGTTGGCCCGCACTTCATCGTGGAGGGATAAAGCTGTCTTAGGCATTACATTCATCCATTTCATATTCTGCAGGGAAGGTAAGTGTCGGACAGCTGAGCAATTGGTCCGCACTTCTCCATGGGCTGCCGAAAAGGTTGGATCCACTCTCATCCGTGAACACGTCAAGTGCAATGTACCCCATGGTCCACTCTCATCCGTGAGGGAGGTTGGATCCACTCTCATCTGTGAACACTTCAACTGCAATGTACCCATAAAGTTTATGGGTTGAAATTCAAAGATAGCATTTCCTACAAAACCAACGATGGCAGTATTTTATAGAACACAACTATATTGCATTACAGATATTCACTTTCTTGATTGAAAGTGCGCACATTGAAAACCGATTAATTAAGCATCAGAAAAAAAATCAATCCAAACTAACTTAGGTACCACGTTTTGTTTTAGAATTGGCTAATCACCAAGAACATAACTAAAAGATAGGCAAAAGAATCAAGGAGAGAAAAACAAAATACCATCACAATACTTGCCCTTAGGGCTACCATACAAAAATGAAAATCTATAAAATTTGTACTCAGACAATTCATTTATATCATACCAATCTGTAAAATAAAATGCTATATTGTAGCCATAACATTAGAACATATTACCTGTTCAAATTCGTAGCTGAACTTGGTGGGAAGTAGAAGAGCAGCCGCTGAAGCAAAAGAGTAGCTTCTATCTTACGGTCTGGCCTACGTACTATTACCAAATCTGATGGTGTCTCTTTCAAAAAGTTCGTAACAGAGATCCACGAAGAAGAAGACCCATCCAAATATCTTACGGCCTCTTGAAGACCAACACGAATGAAGACGACACTTGACCCAAACGAATGAAGACGACACTTGACTCACACGAATGAAGACTAGACCCACAAAAATACCTACACAGATCCACTTTAAGACAAGAAGATCTCGGTGCCGAGGACGAGCTTGAGTAGAAAACGACATCACGAAGCTGAACACGGCCTCAAGAAGAAGACAACGCCACGAAGCTTCAGACCAGACCACCACGACTCCACGACCCAAGCTTCTATGAGATCAAAGACCACTACAAGCTTCAAACCAGACCACCACGACTCCATGACCCAAGCTTCTATGAGATCAAAGACCACTACAAGCTTCAGACCAGAGCACCACGAAATTTCTGTGAGATCGAAGACCACCTATGCCCAGAGCACCACGAAGCCACAAACCTTTTGTGAGCATGAAGATGAGGTTGTAGAGCAGAGGACCAAGAAGCGGGAATCAGCTCTGAAGTTTTGATCTTGATCTTTTTTTCTTTTTTTTTTCTATTTTTTTAATCAAAAATCAGATGATGATGTGGCGACTCTGCGGCAACTATATGCGACAACTGTACGTAGCAGTCTTGGCTATGCAAATATGTTGCTGTAGCGCCATAATATATGTCATGTTATACTGCCTATATAGCTTCTATTCTTGAAATTTTGAACAAGCCCAAGGTACACCATTCATGGTCATGATTTAGTGATGCCTGGACTTTTGCATAGATATCTCAACCAATCCATTTATAGAAGACATGATTAAAATTGAAAAACACCTTACCGGATTAAATCTATAGAAGAACAAAAGGGAAGCAAAAAAGAACTCATATAATGGAGAAGAAAATAGTTTGATTGGTATAATTGAGCTCTTTACTACTCAGAAAGCCGTCAATGAGCCTCGTTGCTCCCAAGAGAACCACCACGGCCTACATTTCTTTACGTTGTTGCCATTTTTGCTACGTATAACTTATCATTATTGATCGAGTTAATTTAAGGAAATCCTTAATGAATTATATATTATTGGTACGACTGTGGAAACCCACTCTTCTCAATCATACCATTGCTCCCGCATTTCTCTTCTCAAACCATGCCCTTTATGACCTCTAGTTATCCTTGTAATGCCTCACTGCAATACTAGAGGACCTAACATTCATTACCCTTCTGCCAATCTTGGTAGCAAATCACTCATCCATCTCAATAGCTCATTATAAGCATACAATTGGAAAGAAAATTAACCAATCCTAGTTTAATATTTAAGAAATTTACAACTTATAGTCTTTTTTCTTTTAAAATAAAAGTAAAATAATGGTCCGTTGAATATATATAAAGCAAAAAAAAAAATGTTTATTTTTTTGCTAAATAAAAGCAACGTGTACGAACCAAAGCAGGATTTCTATTCAATTACTTCTAGCGAGAGAATTGTTGATAAGAAAAGTTACAATAAATAGAGCAAAGAAGGAAATATATAGATATAAATATATATATATATATATATCTAACTCTCTCTCACACACACACAATATATATTTAAATTTGCCATAAAAAATCATTTCTATAAGCATCAATCTCTAAAAGATTAGAGAGTTCTGTGGACACAACCTGTAAAATTGAACAAAATAAAATCTTGTCCTTTTCTTTTTTCAAGATATTTATATGCAAACAATTCTTTTAAAATTTTATTTTAAACAAACTGGAGAGATGAATTATGATCATGGTCATACCATTGCAATTGATGATGGCCATCACTAACTAAACCCATATCAATATGCCTCACGGCCCAAGAGAATAAGACCACCCACTAAAAGAGCGTGGAAAACCTCAAAGCTTGTGGCTTCTCTCTCTCTCTCAAAGCCCAACCTCCATTACATGGGCTTCACTACTCTTTATATAAAAAAAAATTTGATGGGCTTAGTTTCTTAACAAGAGTACTAAAGTAAGGGCCAAAGACCCATATAATTGTTGTTATATCTTTCAATTGTTTAAATGAATTTATTAATTTTTTATTTTTTGGATTAAACCTAATTTTGACAGACGCCAACCTTAGTTTTTAAATACAGTTTTATATGTTTACCATATTCAGCAAAAAAAAATAACAAAATAAATATATTAAAAATATGTATGAAACATATTCTTCCATTAAAATCATTTGTAATAGTATTGTCTTTCATTCCGCTCCCAAGCACCTCTATTATTCTTGTCTCCACTTTGTTGAATTAGAAAAGTACAATATACACACATATATATATAGTTTAAAATATGATTGCTAAAAAGGGATGATTTTTTATTTTTTTTTTGAAAACAAGATTAATAGAAAAAAAGATAAATTTTTAAAAGAAAGAAATGAGAATATTTATATAATCAAACTATTTTCCTCGAAACTTTCAAATGGTATCTGTACATGTACCATGGTGAACCAAGTAGGCCATGTGCAAGTCTCCCTTAGCATCTCTGAGCACTCCACCCGCCCCTGCAACACCAAGATTCCCATTTGAACTTCCATCAACATTCAACTTTATACGTCCAATTACCGGCTTTGTCCATTGCACCAACTTAGGAACTAAGCTTTTCGGAGGTTTGATTGGGATGTTAAGCTCCATTCGAATTTTCTCATCTCGACTCGATAACAGTTTCCCCGCTTTAAGCTTTTCACTTTCGCTAACCATGTCTTAATATTATACCACACGGTAGCAGCCGAATCTTTAACTCCTTCCATTCGTGCCTTACATCATCTTAACCAGAGGGACCAAGTCACAATTGATGGAATGATACCCATTAGATGCCCCATTTGTGATGATTTAGAAGCTTTGGCAAACCAGGCCTCCACTACTTGGTTCCAACAACTTCCTGTAATTCTGCCCAAACCCATCTACGCATATGTTCCATACTTCATTTGCAATATCACCATTTGCAAGCACATGGTTTCTATCTTCATATCCACCATTCAAGCAACAGTCACATTTTGAAGCTATTGGAATGCCAATGTTTCTTATTTTATCATCCACACTTAAAACATTGTTGAAGACTTTCCACATAGTAATAGAAATATTCTTTGGGATGCAAGAGTGCCATACCCAATCTGCCCATCTAACCTTGGGAGCACTTACTCGAATACAGTTCCATGCACTTTTAGTGGAGAATTTTCCATCATTGTTAGCTGTCCATACCAGTAAGTCTGACCCTGCTCTGTTTTTGCTTAGAACTTCCAACACTTTTTCGGCTAGCTCTCCCCCTAGTAGACAATGTAACTTAGCAGCATCCCAACCATTCTCAATTTTGCATTATGTAACTTGTAGGCTTGGAGAATCACCCATAGGAACCAAATTACTTAGAGGACCCTCATCCAACCACTTATCAAACCAAAAGGATATATTTCCATTTTTAATCTTCCATTTTGATAGATTAAATACTTCAGGGATACATGAAGCTACCATCCTCTAGAATCTAGTACCTTTTCCCTTATCCACAAGAGAGATGTGATTATGCCTAACATACTTGGCTCTAAAAGACTTAGTCCACAGAGACTCCTCCACCATAATCTTCCACGCAAATTTCTTGAAGAGAGACTTTTGACTATCTGTAAAATTTCTAAACCCCATTCCACCTTCTGCTCCAGGTAAGCATAAATTATCCCATGACTTCCAATGTTTTTTTGGCTTTCCTTCATGCACACCCCAGAAAAAATTGCTTAGGCATCTATTGGTACTTTCCATCATCGAACAGGTACATACACAGTAGATAATAAATATATAGGAAGACTCATTAGGACATGCTTCAAGAGAAGCACACGGGCCCCATTAGCTAATAATTTATTTTTCCACCCTTCCAACCTTGCCTTTATTTTTTCAACAAGTTCCTCCAAGTAGATTGCTTTCATACGCCCAGAGATTATTGGAACTCCCAAGTATTTGAACGGCATCTTACCTTCCACAAACCTAGTGATTCGTAGAAGAGATCTCCTTCGAGCACTGGTGATATGTTTAGAAAAGGTTATAGAAGATTTGTCTTTACTAACGTTTTAGCCTGACCATTGCTCGTAAGTAGACAAAATATCCACAATGGCTCTCACTGATGCTTTACTCCCATTAGCAAAAATAACTATTTCATCGGCATATAACAAATGCGATATCAACGGTGTACCTCTAGGTTGCAAAAAAACACCAATTTTATTTTATTCAAATTTCGCCTTGAGCAATCTAGAAAGAATTTCTTCAACAATGATAAACAAATAAGGTGAGATTGGATCACCTTACCTCAATCCTCGAACACTTTTAAAGAAACCCTTTGAGACCCCGTTCATGACGATGGAGAAATGAGGGTTAGAAATGCACTGCCTGATCAAACCACACACCTGACTAGAAAATCCAAATTGAGACATAACATGCAAGAGGAAGTTCCAATCCACACTGTCATAAGCTTTTGCCATATCCAGCTTAAGGATGATATTACCACCTCGGACAGGTTTATTTATACTATGTATGAGCTCCTGTATAAGGCTTATGTTGTCGAAAATGCTTCGGCCTGGAATAAAAGTTCCTTGTGCTGGAGCTATAATACGTGGTAGCATGGAGCCAGCTGACTCACCAATATTTTGGAACAGATTTTGTAGAAGGCCGAGCATAGACTAATCAGTCTAAACTTGTCAAAGTTTGTTGGCACCTCCACTTTAGGAATAAGAGTCAAAAAAGATGCGGCAAAATTCATGGGAAGATAGTTTAGCTTGTTGTCGTAATCGAGTTTCTTCCCGTCCCAGCCAAGTGTTCAGTTCAATTTTAGCTACCAGGTAATCTTGCTCATCTTCCTCATTAAAACCATCTTGCATTTTTTCCTCTAACTTCACCACTCTGTCTTCCAAGAGCCTAATATTTAGTGTCGTAGCCCCAAAAACCTCCCTATTCCATCCACGCAAAATACTTTTAAGTCTTTTCAATTTTTTTGCCAATCGAGCCATCCCACTATCCTCTATCCCCTTCTCCCAAGAATCCGCCACACATGCCATGAAAGCCTCATGATTGACCCACATTTGATGGGATTTAAAAGGAGGAAAACCATACGGTGTTGTGGAATTTTTTAAACGAATCACCATTGGAGAATGATCCGAAGTACTCCTAGCTAAATATTCTAGGTGAGCCTCGAGAAAGACCAAAAGCACCTCGGCACTAATTAGAGCCTTGTCTAAGTAAGCCCAACTCCGCGAAGCTCCTTCGTGACCATTGCACCACAAAAAACGATTACCAGAATACCTTATTTCAGATAAGCCAGTAGAGTCAATAAAAGAATTAAAATCCTTCATTGCCGAACACTGTCAAGGTCTACCACCTCTACGTTCCAAATCATTTCTTATGATGTTAAAGTCTCCCAATACAAGCCATGGAATAAACTCCCTCACCCCATTAGATAAGGAATGCCATAAATTCCTACGCTCCACCTGGGTACATTTAGCATAGATGAAAGAAATACATAGTCTCTTACTTTGAATCTCTGTAAGCACAATAATTGATTCGTCGCCTCCACCAAATCTACCTTTACCCCCTGGGCCCATATAATCCACAATATTTCTCCCCTTGCAATTCATTTGATAAACAACCCTCAAACTGCATTTTTTGTTTAAAACTCTCCATGTGTCTTTGTGCTAATAAAGGTTCTGCCACAGCAACAATCCCAGGTCTATGCTTATTAACCAATTTATTCAACCTTCTCTTAGAAGTTCCCATCCCCCGTATGTTCCAAAAAATAATGGACTTCATCATAAATTAAGTCCCGAGGGCCTTCCTCCTTTGTGTCTAATTAGGTTCTCAGAATCAAACATAATTGCCTTAGATTTACCAATATTCTCCACACCTTCTGCAATTTCTGAATCAGAAAAAATTATCGAGGCATCCCCACACATCTCGTCCTTAGACGCTTCCACATCCTCCACAGTCACCAACTCTCTTACAAGTTGAGCCTCTTCAACCACTTCTAAAGAGCCAAAAGGATCTAAATTTGTTTGAGGCACATATACCCCATTAGCACACATTTCCCGTCCTTCACCATATTCAATTCGATTTACTGTATTATTGTCCACAGCATCCAATAAATCAACATCAGCTTGAGCTCCAGGCTGTTGAAGTTCACAACATACCTGGTCCTTCAGTTTCATGATGTCTCTTCCTTCCTCTACACACATTTCCTGTACATTGGCTTCATTTTCATCCGTGTGTATCTGGTTCTCCTTGATAGCTATTTTTTGCCCTGTTTTCTCCCCTGTTTCCTCCCTATTATCATCATTTTTATTCAAAACTCCCTCCTCTAGATCACCCACTTCATCTTGATTACTTGTTTTAGCCTTGTCCTACTCCCCACACCCAACTGGTTTTCCTGCTTCTTTTCTAGCCTGTGCTTTCTTCTCCCATCCTCCATCTCCTTGGAGCCTCTCTTCCGTCTTCCTACCTCCTTTCCATTTGCATGTAGAGTCATTATGGACTTGCATTCGACAATGATAGCAATATGCAGGAAGAGTTTCATACACCACTTTCTGCAACCGGCTAGAGCTTGATGAGGGATTCCTATCCAGAATGAATCAAGCGGCTTTTTGGAGGCGTCCATTTTGATACATACCCTTGCTCCATCCATTCGAGTTGCACACCATGTATAGTTGTCCAGACGGATATACTGACCAAGTGGCATCGTTATATTTCGTAGAAAAGCTTCATGATAAAAGTTTGGCGGGAGACCTGGTAGTGTGATCCAAACCGGTACCAAATGAGGCTCTTTTTCTTCATCAAACTTAGGGTACCATTGGAAAATTCGATAAGACACTCCTTCTACATCACAAGTTTCTCTTGAGAAAGCTTTGACAAAATCAGATTCATTTGAAAATCGAACGAACACAGACCTGGCCTTTGACATCGCAAACACCACCAGTTGTGAATCCAAGCTCCACAGACTTCTAATGAAAGCTTTAATAATATCAAGAGATGGCCGCTGTCTCATAAACTTCATAACTAGTGAGAATTTAAACGGTTGTGCAGACTGTTCTATTTCCTCCTTCGTGAAAGACACATATGGCACCCCATCGAGTACCTTCAAAGGTCTCAAAGGTATTTCAACTTCTGGAATCGGCTAAGGACTTTGGGTCACCATATCTGCAAAAGTCCTGTATCTTCCTGCTGACGCCGAGGCACCATGATGGACCCTGGTGGCTGCCATGTTTCCCACAAGTCACTCCAACCCTAGCAAAGCCATTTATAACTTAAACTCCATCTTCACCAGATAATTTAATTAAAAAATTATTAGATGGTTAATAATAATAGTATAAAGTGAATTCATAATTTGATACAAACTCAAAACTTAATATATGACAAAGAACTAATTAGAATCATTGAGTCACTGCCATTAATTATTAATGGGTCACGCATTATGCATTACACGTATACAATACAAAATGGAAATCTTGGTAGACATCACTAAAGCAGTGTCATGTCTACCATAAGAGTACTAGTCAACATCGATTAGCTCCTTCTGAAGTATCAAATTTTATTCGAAACAAATATGATAATATCAAGTTCATATATAATAAGCAACCTTGAATTCCTTCATGATCATTCCAACATCAAAATTAATAATGTTCAACTACAACATGATTATTTCAATATCTTCAAAACAAACTACTAAAACTTAATCTAATTCAGGGATGACCTCTAACTCTTGGCCTAATGCATTATAGGCTTCCTTGCATGGATTCTCGTAGGGTCTGGGGAGGCAAAAGGATTAGGAGGCATAATTAATTTATCTCCTTCTCCTTCCAACGTTTGAACCACAAATTTCATAGAAGGACGGTCCATTGGGTACCATTGGATGCACCGAAGTCCATGATTGCAAGTTTTTTTACAATTTTCATATCTCCATCATCCTCAATAAAAACTTGCAACTCTTCCTTTTGTCCTAAGAGATTGTAGATCCATTCTGGAAAGTAAACTTGGCTAGCATTTTCTGACGTCATGTCAACACTTCTCCTCCCTCCAACAATTTCAAGCAACAACATTCCAAAACTGTAAACATCTATTTTATAAGACACAGTCCCAAAGTTTCTAGAGAACACTTCAAGAGCAATGTAACCCATGATCCAGCTGCCTGTGGTCATAGATATTGCACTTTGATCCTTGGAACACAACTTTGCAAGGCCAAAATCAGAAATTTTTGGAATAAAGTTTTGGTCTAGCAAAACATTATGAGGTTTGATATCAAAATGGAGGATTCTTTGATCACATCCTTGGTGAAGATATTCGATTCCTTTTGCCACACCAAGAAAATATCATGCAGTATCTCCCAACCAAGAAAATTTCTCTTAGAATTCTTTGAAAACATGAACTTTTCTAATGAATAATTTGACAAAAAAATTGAAAATAACTCATAAACTAGTGCTCGTCTAAATCCATCAGCACAAAATCCAACCAAGGGAACTACATTGACATGATGGATTCTACCCATTATTCCAACTTCATTTATGAATTCTTCTCCATTTCCCTTGGAACTATTCAAAATCTTCACGGCATCGTGGATTTCATTAGAAAGTTTTCCTCTGAACACTGTTCTGTAGGCTCCTTCGCCCAATTTCTCGGTAAACTGATTTGTAATCCTTTTAAGATCAGCGTACTAGTATCTCGTGGGCTTGTAGCTTCTGTAGTCGTCCCATAAATTTTCAATCTTCTTCCAATATTCTTTTTCTACTTTGTCATTGCTATAGACGCAATAAAGTGCAAAAGCCAGCAGTAGTAGTAAAAGAGTTTGACCTAAAATGGCCTGCATATAAATATATATATATATTTATCAAACATTCACCAAGTCAAGAGCTCACGTCTTTCCCGATTAATTAGTACGTATGTTTGAAACTTTCTAATATAAAAAGTTAAAAAGCTAAGGGATAAATAACTTACCAGTGGTCACTAATTTTGTTGATGCACCTGTAAAATATTAATTTGACATATATAATCATCAGATTCTATTAAAGATCAGTTAGTGTGATGTTTATTTCCTAAGAACTTTTCATTTATGTTTTACTATATTAAGCTTTTCTATTATTAGCTTGTGTTTGGAAGTTGTATCTCTGCTTTTAATGAAATTTATGAGTCTCTATGTAAGCATATATATCAGACTAATAAGAAATGAAAGGGTAGAACAATCAGAATCAATCTTCACGTTGGAGATTGAAGTTTCTCTCAAAATACTCTGTTTTTTTTCCTCTGTTTTGCCTCTTTGGTTAAAACTAACAATTGGCATCAGAGCGAGCCGGTTCATCTAAGGGTAAAAAATGGCTACCTTTGGAGCAAAAACTTCTGTTCCCATTTTCAATGGTGAAAGCTATGATTATTGGAGCATCAAAATGAAGATCTTTTTCCTATTTCAAGATCTATGGGATGTAGTGGAAAAGGGAGTGACAATTCCAGCAGTAGGAGCTTTGGATTCAACTCAATCTAAGCAAGAAACTACGAAAGATGCAAAGGCTTTGTTCATCCTGTAGTAGGCTGTGTCTGAATCAATCTTTCCAAGGTTGATGAGGGCTAGCACTTCAAAGGGAGCATGAGAGATTCTACAGTCAGAATTTCAAGGAAATGCCAAGGTAAAACTCATCAAACTTCAAGGCTTTAGATGGGAGTTTGAAAATTTAAAAATGAAGGAATCTGAAGTAGTAAAAGAATATGGTTCCAGATTAATTGAATTAGTTAATCAGATGCGTGCCCATGGTGAAATCAAAGGATTGTTCAAAAAATTTTGATTAGTTTACCCGAGAAGTATGATCATGTAGTGGCATCAATAGAGGAGTCTAAAGACCTACAAACACTGTCAATTACTGAGTTGATGGAATTGCTTCAAGCTCATGAACAAAGGCTAGCAAGAAGGGGGTGATGGTTCCTTGGAGCATGCTTTCCAATCCAAGGTGAATCCGAAAAATAAGAAAACAAAAGATTATAAAAAGAAGCCTCAAAATGATTACAAGAATTCTGATCAAGTGCAAAAGGAAAGTAAGATGAAAGGGAAAATGGGTGAATTTCCTCCATGTGGTATCTGCAAGAAAAAAAATCATTTAGAAAAAAATTGCTATCATGCTGGGAAGCCACAATGTTGGAATTGTAAAAAATTTGGGCATATGGAAAAGGATTGTAGATACAAGAACAATCAACAAGCCAACTATTTAGAAGAAAAGGAGGAGAATGAGCATTTATTTTTTGCATATCAAGCTCTCACTCAATAAGAGAAGATCTGGTTTATAGACAATGGATATAGCAACCATATGGCTTCTGATGAAACAATTTTCACTGATTTGGACAATTCTATCAAAATCCAAGTTAAGATGGGTAATGGTGAACTTATTGAAGCTAGAGGCAAAGGCACAGTGGCCATCTAGACCAAGAAGGGTACAAAACTCATCAAGGATGTATTGCTGGTTCCATCCCTTGATCAAAACCTGTTGAGTGTAGGCCAAATGATGGAAACTGGTTACTCCTTGTGCTTTGAAAATAATATGTGTAGAATTTATGATGAGAAGAATAAGGTGGAGCTAGCTAAAATAAAAATGGGGAGAAGTAGGAATTTTCCCATTCAATAGAACTTTCCTAAGCCTATGGTGGCAACTGTGGATGAGACAATGTTATGGCACCAAAGATTTGGGCATTACAATCTCAATTCTTTGAGATTATTGCATCAGAAGGAGATGATGAAGGATCTATCTCTCTTAGAAAAGGAGACACCAGTTTGTAAAGGGTGCTTGGTTGGAAAACATCACAAACTTCCATTTCCATCAGAAAGCAGTTGGAGAGCCAAGGAAAAACTGCAACTGGTTCACACTGATGTGTGTGGTCCAATGAGAACTTTAACTCACAATCAAAGCAAATACTTTATTCTCTTCATAGATGATTTTACTAGAATGATGTGGGTTTATTTCTTTCATGAAAAATCTGAAGTTTTTGGAGTTTTCAAGAAGTTTAAACTACTGGTTGTGAGCAGAGATGTGAGGTTTAATGAGAATGCTTCTTGGGATTGGGAAGCTGAGAAGGTTGTTCAACCAAGAGTTGAGATATCAGTTCAACCATCAACTGAGATGGAAGAAGAAGAAGCTGAAGTTGAAACAAGTGATATTCAGCAAATTCATACAGAAAGTCCCATTGCTACTCAAGTATTCTTTGATGATAGTGAAGAAGAGTCAACTCCTGAATCTCCAATAAGAAGAACAAGACTTCTTAGTGAAGTATATGAGCATTGTAATTATGCTACACTTGAACCCAATAGCTTTGTAGCAGCTTCAAAGGAGGAAGTTTGGCATAAAGCTGTGAGAGAAGAAATTAGGATGATAGAGAAGAATGAAACTTGGAAGTTGGTTTCTTTACCAGCAAATAAAGAAGTTATTAGAGTAAAATGGATTTATAAGACTAAATTAAATCCGGATGGCTCTATCTTGAAGCATAAAGCAAGGTTGGTTGTCAAGGGGTATGTGTAGCAACATGGAATAGATTATAATGAAACTTTTGCTCCTGTTGCAAGTATGGATACCATTAGAGCCTTAGTCTCACTTGTTGCTTAAAAGGGCTGGAAAGTATTACAACTAGATGTGAAATTATCATTCCTAAATGGAGTGTTGGAAGAAAAGGTTTATGTGGATCTACCTGAGGGGTTTGAAAAGGAAGAATGTAAAGTTTATAAATTGAAAAAAGGCTTTGTATGGATTAAAACAAGCACCAAGGGCCTGGTATGGGAGAATTGATTAATATTTCTCTAAGCAAGGCTTCAGGAGGAGCAAAAGTGAGCCTGCTTTGTATGTAAAATCTCAAAACAGTAATGACTTGATTATAGTATCTCTTTATGTGGATGATCTAATTTTTACAAGAAGTAATGTTGGAATGATTGAAAAATTTAAAAGGGATATGATGGCAAGTTTTGAGATGAGTGACTTAGGAAATATGCATTATTTCCTAGGCATGGAAGTGAGTCAAGAGGCTAAAGGAATTTTCTGTTCTCAGAGGAGGTGTACTGAAGATCTTTAAGAAGATTCAACATGGCAGGTTGTAAATCAGTGGCTACTCCATTAATTCCTAATGAGAAATTGAAGAAGGATGATGGTGGAAAGAAAGTGGATGTATCGATCTATAGAAGTCTTGTGGGAAACTTGTTGTATCTGTGTAACACCATACCTGATATATTGTATGCCACTAGTTTACTTTCAAGATTCATGCAACGTCCTAGCCAAATTCATCTTGGAACAGCTAAGAGAGTTATAAGATACCTGCAGGGAACTATCAGCTTTGGTATTTGGTATAAGAAAACTTCAAATACAAAGCTCGTGGGATTTACAGATAGTGATTGGGCAAGTTCTTGTGATGATCTAAGAAGCACTTCAGGCTACTGTTTCAGTCTAGGATCTGCTATGTTTTCTTGGAGTTCAAAAAAGCAAGACAATGTGGCACAATCAACTGCTGAAGCCAAGTATGTGGCAGCTGCAAATTGTACAAACCAAGCCATTTGGTTGAGAAGAATACTTGAGGATATGGGGGAGAAATAGTTGGGATCTACTGAAATTTTTTGTGATAATAAATCAGCAATAGCAATTGCCAAAAATCCAGTCCAGCATTGTAGAACTAAACATATTGCAATCAAATATCATTTTTTACGTGAAGTTGAATCAAATGGTGAAATTGCTTTGAATTTTTGTAGATCTGAAGAGCAACTTGCTAATATATTTACAAAAGCACTCCCAAGAGACAAGTTTCAGTTTCTCAGGTCACAGCTTGGTGTAACTGGAAATGACATCAAGGAGGAGTATTAAAGATCAGTTAGTGTGATGTTTATTTCCTAAGAACTTTTCATTTATGTTTTACTATATTAAGCTTTTCTATTATTAGCTTGTGTTTGGAAGTTGTATCTCTGCTTTTAATGAAATTTGTGAGTCTCTATGTAAGCATATATATCAGACTAATGAGAAATGAAAGGGCAGAACAATCATAATTAAACTTCACGTTGGAGATTGAAGTTTCTTTCAAAATACTCTGTTTTTTTCTCTGTTTTGCCTCTTTGGTTAAAACTAATAGATTCTCGTTCTATTCTGATGAAGTAAACATGAGATTAGCAAAAGATCATCTATTATATGCTAAGCCTGCAAAATTGTTAAGAATTTGAGTAAAGAGTTGGTAATTGTATAGAAGATGATAGCGTTGTGTTTGGGGAAGCATGGAATTTCTAACTCGGTATTAATATTTATTGATCTACATTTTCTGGAGGCTGGTGTGGACCAGTTTAAATAAAGGATATCGTCACCATTATATACAATCTGAGCTGGAATTGATCTAACACTATACATCTTTCTACAAGGTAGTGTGGGCAACTCATTGATGTCTGAATAATTATTCAAGGCATAAACTTGGTGGCTATATCTAGGGTCATTAAGACAAGACATCATAGGATAATCACTGCGTTCTTCTCCTTTAGAATGTGAACAATTGAAAAAGGAAAAGTCATAATGGTACTGATCTGTGAATTGGAAAGGTGAGGAAGATAAATTGAGTCACCGGATCCCTCTAGGAAAGCAAAGATCAGGATGATATACTTGAATTGCCTAAGATTTGTAGTCAATCTTTTCGACAAAAAGCTTGACTGAAATTGGCAGCTCGAGCACTGTATTGTTGGCCGTGGCGGTCCTTGAGTCATAAAGGAAATCGAATGGCTGGCCGTGGCTGCCACACTGCCATGAATCGGCACACTCATCATGTTGGCCTTGGCTGTGGTGTAAGATGAAAAGCATAAACAAGAAGAAATATGACTTTGCCATTCTTTTACGATCGAGCAAATGCTAAATTGTCTGATCTGGTTTTCCGACCTCTCTCGAAAGGAAAACAATCAAACTATCTTGGTGACACGACCAATTTATTGACGCAATAATCGTATAAAATAGAAAGAAATGTGATGAGACGATTAATTAACAACATGTGCCACGCGCAGGTGCCCGCACCCAACTAATTTAAACTAATAATTAGTAGCATCCTGCGACACGAGTACTACTTGCTAGTAATACTAAGTACAAAGTTTGATCCTTTTGTAAAAAATTGAATTCTATTAACAAACAGTTTTTTTTTTTTTTCCCTGAAGTTATGCATGAAATTGTATATGTATAACTTGTAAAGATCATTTCTCACTACTCAAATATTGTTTCTTCACAGCTGTGGAAGCTATGCGCTATGCTCTCTCTCTCTCTCTCTCTCTCAGAAATTAGAATGAAGAGAGGTGTGCCCCTTTCTGCAGGACCTGTGGCCCTTATCATTCTAGTTGTGCGCTAGCTCTTCATCAAACTTGCAGTGCCAAGGATGCAAATCGGCACTGTGTTCCTTCTTCCTGCGGCAATATCCCCAACATTAGCTCTCCATTTGGATTGGAACACGATCCTCCAAACTGCGGCAACCCAAGGTATATCCTGTCATGTCAGGACAGCCAAACTGTGTTATACTTATTGTCCGTAGAACACTACGTACAGGAAATCAATTACACTTCCCAAACAATCCGAGTTGTAGACACAGGTATTCAGAAGGATAACAACTCCTACATCCCTTCTGAATATTTATGGAATTATACTCCATATTAAAGAGACTAAAGAATAAAACTGAGAAGAAAGGCAAGGAAAGTGCTTGACAGAATTTCACTGTTGATTGTTTTTCCTCTCATACATAATGCTCTGTTTCCATAGGTATTTATAATGCAAGTCTCGACAAATACAATTCTTAGATTAAATCCTCACTGTACAGCTCAGCTAGTTAGTTACACAAATATTCTTCCAGAGGTTTCCACAATATTCCATTAGCTCACATGCGCATTTCTATTACAGCAGGTCTGGTGCATGAGCCATCTTTTGCTGTTGTGCCATTCACTGCATCCTTTGGTGTATCGGCCAGAGTAGCGTCCTTAATACATATTATCGAAAGTGGGGAATCAGAGAAACCATGGTTTTGTTGAACTGTGAAAAGCGAGTGAATTCCCCAGGGTATCTGAACACATCTACTTGCTTTGGCAATAGATCGTATGCTTCCAACTCATCTTCATCCCAACCTGAGGTCGGGTTTAGATGTGTGATATATAGCCAGATGAACACAGGGGATGTGGAGGACTTGTGCCAAGTAGAGCATATATTCCAGACATCGTGGTCAGTCCGCAATCTGGTACTAGAAGACCCAAGTAGTATTTCCTGCACAGACTTACACAACCTATTGCTATACGGTTTTGAGCTTTCTTGGATGACCCCTACAGATTGTGGAAAGTGCGGCATCTTCGAGTTCAGCGAACAACGTCGCTTTTGCTGAAAAAGCCATACGGGTGAGTAAACAGTGCAGGTCCAATTTCTTATCAAGTAAACGATGAATGCTACTTTTACGAAATTTCTTTATGCATGTATACCCCATAATCCCCCACCTTCTTATAATATATAGGAATGTCTCCAACCGCTAACATTATTTATCTTTTGTTTGTCAAACCAGGAATCCTTGGAATACCATTTTGGGTTTACAATGGTGAGGTAAATTTTTATCTCAAAATTGATCACAATGAAAAGCTTGATATATATCTTTAATTTATGAATATATCTTATTAATTAATATATCAACATATCATATTCCTTATCCTCCTATGCCTATAAAATGGTGTATTAAGGATTATTTGTGCAAGTTACAAGAAATTTAAAGTGAATGATATTCAGTTCATGATACCCCAAAATTGTGGTATGCCCTGACAAATTACCGATTCTCTAATTCTACGCAGCACAAATGTATAAGTCTTGATATTTGGAAGGAAGATAGTTGGTTAACACAAGATTTTAAAGGCTTTGATATAGGAATTATAGTTTTCTGTTAAGATCTATTCTACCGAGGTCTACAAACAAATCAATTTTTAAGTTTAGCTCTAATTCTAGTTTTTGTTACTTTTAATTACATAATTTAATAGTTCAAACTCTACTGAAATATAGGGAAATCTCTCTCTCTCTCTCTCTCTCTCTCTCTCTCTCTCTCACACACACACACACACACACACATATCTATATATATCCTTGATGCCTAAAAAATCATTTTTATAAATATCAATTTCTAAAAGATGAGAGAGCTCTTTGTATACACCTAGTAAAAATTGAACAAACTAAAACTTTGTCCTTTTATTTTTCGAGATATTTATTTCAAACATTTATTTTGAGATTTTAGTTTGGGCAAGTTTGACATGTGAGTTATGATCATTGTTGTACTCTAGCAATTTATGAAGGCCCATCACATATCAATATGTCTCAAGGCCTAGAGAGTAAGCCCATCCCTAAAAGAGTGTGAAAAACCTCCAAAAGCCTGATGCCCCTCTCTCTCTCTCTCTCTCAATTAAAGCCCACCCCCAATACATGGGCTTCACTACTCATTAAAGAAAAAAATTGATGGGCTTGGTTACTTAACACATTCCTAGCAAAATTACTAAATTATGCATATTTATTAGTTGTTGTTATCTCTTTCAATTATTTAAATGGACTTGATTAATTATTTTAGAATTAAAAGTAGTTTTGATAGATGCCAACCTTAATTTTTAAATATATATATGTGTGTGTGTGTGTGGGTGGGTGCGGGTGTGTACACCATATTGAGCAAAGAATAATAAAAATAAATTATAAAAAATTCAAAAAATATGTATAAAATATTTGTTGTTCTCCATATCTCATCTTAAATATTTATTGTCTTTCATTATGCTCCCTAGAACCTCTCTTATTTTCTCTATTTTTTCCAACAAGGGAAAGTACAATTTTATTTTTTAAAAATGTATGATCGCTAACAAGAGATGAATTTACTTAAAACATAACTATTAGAAAGTAATATTTTGAAAATAAGATAAATGGAAAATGAAAAAAAAAAAGAGATGATTTTTGGAAATAAAGAAATGAGAATGTTAACATATATAACGTAGTCAAGAAATATCACGATTTACTATAATACCTAGGAAGAAGTAATATAATAATTATAAAGTAATGTTAATGAATACAGTTATGACTTAACAGGTTGTGAGCGTGAAGAAGATGCCAATGACTAGAAAAATCAGCACCAGTGATGAGCATGTTTTCTACCAACCATTGATATCTTACTTAGGAAATGTTAAGAATTTGTAAGGTTGTGTAAATAAATTGAATTCGTACGCGATTAGACTTCACCGAGTCATCGAAAATCAATTTTTATTTGTTTAATTTTATTTTCATGATGCTGTCTTTTCAACATCAAGAGGCCCGTCTTCTATATAGTGGTCAAACATGTCTTCAATGGGACATAAATTATGCGGTCTACCCCAGCTTGCAATTGATTACAAGATTTCTGCATTGCGTATATATTGGGGTAGAAAAAAATGAAAAAGAAGATTGGCACTATTTTCATTCCTATTTAAAAGAAAAACATATTTAATTTTTCATTCACAAAAAGCTTGTGAATCACAAAGTAATTGAAAACATAATATCGTTGTCAAATGCCAAAGTTTTTAGAAAATTTATGATTTATTGTTTTCAGATATATAGCATCATAATTTCATTGCAAAATGCGAGCTCGTATATATTGGTTTTTGCTTATAGTTAATGCAGCACAAAATAATTGGAAACATTTATTGGGTTTCTGGAGTTTAGTTTATTCTTGTGACAGTCCGATTTGATGACTCGATTTGACAATGATGCTTTATAGTTTTTTTGGCAGATTTTCAACGAGTCTTGAGTGCAGGCTTGGGCTAATAGACCCAAGCCGAAGCGAACATTGCAAAGCCTTGTGGGGGCCTTAGGGTAGCACCACCGAAAATTTTTTTTGACCATATTGGTGACTTCACAATCATTAGAAAGAAAGTTCTTCACGTGATAGATCGATCCGGCAAAGCTTAGGCAGAGAGTTTGCTGGACACTCATTCGACATGTTGCTCGAGTGAACATCAGACAGAGAATTTGCTCAAGGCTCGCTCAACACCTCACTAGAGTGAATAATGTGATAATTGAGGAATTAGATTTTTCGCAGTGTAACTTCATGTATATGTTTATTATGAACAGTATGATGGTTCTATGTATTATAATTTCATGCCACAGTGTACTTTGACATTTTGCAAGATAATAAAATCCTTTGTAGTTTTGTGGACATATGTCTGTTGCCGAACAACACTTTATATATATATATATATATATAGCATTGATTTTAATATTCATATTTTTAGACACACGAACAAACACTTCATAATTTCCTGAATGAGCTAAAATTTATCAAAAGTTGAATTTGATATAAATAAAACTGTAGTGAACTTATAAAATAAATCACGATTTGTGCCTAATAAACTAATTTTCTATGATCTATGCGTACATATAGGGATATAATCGGTCTGGTTCGGTCCAGTTTTGTATCTTTTTTAGATTTAAACCGGTATATAGTGGTCGACTGCTTGTATATTGGGACGACGTTGATTATACGGGTCTATGCGCGGCCACTTGCAATTGAAAAAGAAGATTGGCTGGGACTGGTAATTTGGTTCCTATTTTAAAGAAAAACATATAATTGTTTTCGCATATGTTATGAGATGAGATGAGATGAGATGAAAGTTTAAAATTAAATAAAATATTATTAGAATATAATTTTTTAATATTATTTTTGTTTTTGAGACTTTATAAACGGAAGGACCAATTAGAAGATATTCTTATAGTTTATGCAACTCATAATAGTTGGAAACATATTGTTTAAATTTCTATCAGTTCTATTGTCTACAAATAATTTTAAAGCAAATCCTAATTTTGCACTAATCTTTGAATTAAACTAACGCGCGAACGTGCTAAATAAATATTTACAAATTCGTATTAATTTAGTAGCATTCTAAGAACTTGGGGCTTGAATGCGTCCATGGCAATTTTGAAATGTGAGTCGACCCACTTGTGAGCTGATTGAAGAAAAAAGCTCCTCGGGGACCACCGCGTACAAGTAATCATGTGGATTGGGAATATCTAAACTAAAATGAAGAAAAGTCATTAATTAGCTAGGTCGACGGTCAAGTCGTGCACTAGTGCGTGCATGGGCGTAAACAACATGCCAACGACTAGAAAAACCAGCACCAGTAATGTAGCATCATGTTTTCTATGACCCATCGATATCTAGCAGTTACTTGGAAAATACTAGCTAGGCTGAGGCTCTAACATTGGCCAGGTTTATTTATTCCAAAATCTTCTTCAAAACCTACCGCCCAATGAAGTTGCAATTGAATAGCACTGAAACTTCATGGAAATTAATCCAATTGCAATTGTAATCTAGACTACGTAATTAACATGCCAAACACGGGATACATGGTTGCATTGACCCTGAACCTTTCAACTCCAGTACTACCAAGTGTTTCACTTGATTTGACTAGGTTATGTTTGAACGTGTTGATGTGATTTCAGATGATTTGAATTGATCTATAAATAATAATTTTTTGTAGGTTTCATTGGGCCGTTGATTATGTGGCTAACCAATTCTTACCAATTAGATTTCTACGTTGTATACGTATGTATTGGGCTAGGAAAAATGAAAAAGAAGATTAGGAGTACTGTTAATTAGGCTGCTTTATTTTATTTTTCTTTTTTTTTAATAATAAAACTTTCATTTGCAAAAAGTGTATAAATATTCCAAAAATTAAGACGTTTATCTACAAATAATTTTAAAGCAAATTCTTATATATGCTCTGATTTTTTAAGACTGATGAAAGATAATCTGCTAGCTAGATAAAATATTTTATAAATTCACATTTTATATAATAAAAATTCTGAGAGAACGAGCTAATTCAGGCAGCCTGCATGTGTCCATAGCAATATATAATAAATGTGAGACCCACTTGCATGTTAGACCTTGATCCGCCAATAATGTATAATGTGGATTGGAATTAATATCTAAACCACAATGAAGATCAAACGTCATAACGTGCGTGGATGGTCAGTGCATTTAGTAAATGAATTAAAATAAGTTGGAGTCAATCGCTAATAGCCAGCTTACAATTTTTAAAATTAACCGAATGCATAAATATCGCACTCTCGTGATTGTCATATTTTCCACTGAAATAGCCTTAAAGCAGATTGAGCTACCGCTCAGCCAATGCAGTAGTCGTTGCAAGTGATCAATATGATTTGATCACTTGCAAACCAGTAATGGAACATGTTTTCTATGACCCATCCATATCTAGAAATTACTTGGAAAATGTTAGCCTTTAGCTAGTGGTGGATGATCAAATTTTATTTGTTTCATTAATTTATTCAAACACAAGTCGAGTTAGAATTTTTTATCATTGAATTGTATTTTATATTTATGAACAGTTAATTTTTCCTACTGAGTTTGAACTTATTCGCAAGTTGTACGCTTACTTAATCAGTTTTTTTTAATTTCTTTTTAAAATATTTAAGAAGTTTTAAAAAAATATAATATATATACTTTTTGTAAATATGTTTTTACACATTTGATTATATATACTCATATAAAAAATCTATAACTTATATAGATTAGAGATAAATCCAGTACTGTATTAGTTTGTGATTTAATGGATATGAGGTGATTTAATGGATATGTGTCCTCATATCCATTAAATCACAAACTGCCATTTTCTTAAAAAATGGTCTAACATATCCATTTATCCAATCACTGTAGGCGGGGAATCACAGTTAGGACTACCACCATCCTTGCTTACTACCATCTCTACCACGTGCACCTTAGGAGGGAATCGTAGGCAGGACTATCACTATCTCTGCTTACCACCATCCTTACCGCTAACTCTATAGGCGAGAATCACATGCGGAACTCGACCATCATCCCTACTGTGTGCACCGTAGGCGGAAGTCACAAGCGGGACTACCACCATCCCTACAGCTTGCACTGTAGGCGGGAATCACATGTGAGACCACCACCATCCCTACAGCTTATTCTGTAGGCGGGACTCTACTACCGTCCCTGCTTACCACCATCACTACAGTTCCTCTCTCTCAAATCGTTCAATCCGTTCATTTCAAATATGTCCAAAATCATATCTCACATGACAATCCAGTTTTCAAATATACACATGAACATGCATGCAATTATGCGAAAACCTAGTTTTCATTTACAAACATGAACATGCGTGCAATTATGCAATGTATATGACACGACATAAATATTCAATAGCCAACAAATCCCAACATAATCCAATTCCATAAACAATACCATCCTCTAATCCAATCGACCCCCAAACTCCTCGAACTCAACGTTCGGTACAACCAACTAGATCACAAAAGATTTGTTAGTGCAAAATATATTTAAATCTCATAAAGGTCTTTGGAAAATTACTTATAGCGCTATAATATAATTTTTAGATGATCAAAGAGGTGCTAGAAGTGGTGGCACAGCCACACAAGAACGAAAATTGGACAAGGGTCGTGGGTTTTAAAAACCCAACTTTTGAACGGAGATAAACGAAGACTTGGGATGGCTATGGAAGGATTTAGGGGTGTTGGTGAAACTAATGGTAGTGGTGGTGGCCGTGAGTGGCGGCGTGGGCTGGGGTTGAAGGCTAAAAACACAAATCGGAAAAATGAGACGGATGGACTTCAACGGTGGTGGATTAGAGCTAAGGAAGAGTGGTTTAGGTAGCTCGGAGGTCGGTGATGAAGTGGTAAAGAGGTGGTAGGCAAAGGTGGCGTGATGGTGGCGTAAGGTGAAGAAAACCGTAGGGGGTCATGGGCTTCTTAGGAGTAAACGACGACGAGTTAAGGGCCGAGATTTGTGGAGAATGTTGGCCGGTAGGAGGGGGAAGCTATGATGGTGGTGGTGGTGCCATTAGGCGGCGCAATGAGCTTATGGCCCTTTCGGGCTCTAAGCGGCCAGGAGAGAGAAGGATGGGGCATGGGCGTGGTGGCTGGGGTGGTTGAGCTCGCCGAAGGGTGGGGAAGGTTGTAGGCTAGGCGGTGTCGTTGAACGATGGAGCACGACGGCGTTGAGGGTAGTGAGATAGAGACTCACGAAAGGGAAGAGAGGGACAGGGGTTGGCTCGCACGCGGGAGGAGAAACAAGGGAAAAAGAAAGGGAAAAAGAAATGAGAAGAAGGGAAAAAAAAAGAGGGAAAAAGAAAAATGAAGGGAAAGAAATGATATCCAGCCCTTTCAACTTGGGTCACAAAACTAATCCAATGAAAATAATTTTCAAAACAGCCAATTAAATAAATTAATTTAAACGTAGTGACTACATAAAATAAAATAATAAATTCCAACAACACAAAAATTTTAAAGCCCAAAAACTAATTTAAATCAAAAAGCAATTTAAATGCAAAACAATAATTAATATCAAGAAAGCACATCAAAAATAAATTCTACAACTTAAAAATCACAAAATAAATCCAATGAGAAACATATTAGATTTAAAACAAGAGAACCAATATTTAAATTAAGTAAAATAATCTTTCAATTAAAATACACTAAAATACGGGATATCACAAAGCATCATAATATAGTTTTGGTTACTTTTAATTACATAATTTAATAGTTCAAATTGTAGCGACATATAGGGAAGTATATATATATATATATATATATCTAACTCTCTCTCACACATGCACAATATATTTAAATTTGCTAAAAAAATCATATCTATAAGCATCAATCTCTAAACAATCAGAGAGTTCTTTGTACTCAACCTTTAAAATGGAACAAAATAAAAACTTGTCCTTTTCTTTTTCAAGATATTTATATGCAAACAATTCTTTTGAGATTTTATTTTGGACTAAGTGAAAAGATGAGTCAGGATGATCATACCTATGCAATTGATGATGGCCCAGCACCAGCTAAACCCGTATCAATATGCATTATGGCCCAGAAAATAAGACTAGAAAACCTCAAAGCATGTTGCTTCTCTCTCTCTCTCAAGGCCCAACCCCCAATATATGGGCTTCACTAGCACCTCTCTTCTTGTCTCCACTTAGTTGAGTTACCAAAGTACAATATATATATATATAGGAATGCTACACAACCTCCCAACACTCCACACACCACACTCCACTTTTTTTTTAATTTTTTAATATTTTTTTAATATTTTTTTTGAATTTATTATTTTTAAATTAATTTAATTCTTTTATTCATTATTTATATATTAAATATTTGATAAAAGATCAAATAATAAAAATTAAAAAAAAATGTGGAGTGTGGAGTGTTGGGAGGTTGTGAAGATTTTTTCATATATATATATATATATATATTTAAAATATGATCACTAAAAATGGATGATTTGTTTTTTGAAATTTAAATATTAGAAATTTGAAAACAAGATTAATAGAAAGAAAAAGATAATTTTTTAAAAGAAAGAAATGAGAATATTTATATAATCAAACTATTTTCTTAAAAGCTTTCAAATATCAAAGTCAAACCCAATTAAAAGTTGAAATCCAAGATTCCAAATGCAGCACACAAACGCTTCTCATGATTTCTTGTGGCCAGTGTGAGTGTATGATATGAGCATTGTGAGACTCTCCTAGTAATTATGGTTTAATTATGGTGAGCTTTGTGTAATATTGCATGATTTGGGCCTACATATATATATATATATATATATATATATATTTGCACTGACTCCATATATCTTTCATCCGTGAGCTGCTTCAACGTACGTAGCCAAGCCCACCCTATCTCTTTTATGCTAATTTGTATGTTATTTATCAATTAGCAATGGACACGTAGATGATTTTAATAATGCAATGCGTGTGAGGTCTGTTGGAATAGCGTTGTCATATGGAGTGTCAAGGAGCTTTCAGCCTGGTACTGGGAGACAATACATTTATAATGGTCGACCCCATCTTCTATCAACGTACGTAAAGGAGAAATTAGATTTTAATAATGCAATGCGTGTGAGGTCTGTTGGAATAGCGCTGTCATATGGAGTGTCAAGGAGCTTTCAGCCTGGTACTGGGAGACAATACATTTATAGTGGTCGACCCCATCTTCTGTCAACGTACGTAAAGGAGAGTAATTTTCAGGGCAGGGCAGGTATTGGGAGAAAACCAAAATGATTGAATAAAAAAGCTCCTCGAGGACAAACCAAAATGAAGAAAAGTCTATTTCAAATAAAATAAAAAAATGAAGCAAAGTCAATGGTCAAGTCGTGCATTTAATTGGCCGTGGGCGTGGAGAAGATGCCAATGACTAGAAAAATCAGCACCACTAATTAGCATGTTTTGGACGAACCATCGAATCGATATCTTAATTGGGAAAATGTTAGGAATTTGTAAGGTTGCGTAAATAAATTGAATTCGTACACGGTTAGACTTCACCGAGACGTCGAAAATCAATTTTTATTTCTTTATTTGTTTAATTTTATTCTCATGACGCTGTTTTTTCAATGGGACATTGATTATGCGGTCTCCACAGCTTGCAATTAATTACAATATTTCTCAATTCATTATTATTTATAAAAAAATTGAGATCAATTCAGCTAAGCTCAACTTCCAAAACATTCAAACAAATCATAGTCATTGGGCTAAATATATATTTACAAATTTTTATTTTGAAATGGGCTAGTTTCCTTTATATTATATTTATTAGCAACTGAGCACATTAATTAAACATTCGCCAGGTTTATTCCAAAATCATAATCGCACTCATTTTGTAGGAATAGTCTAAAAGCAAATCGACTTACGTACCGCCCAAGAAATAGCATTGAAACTTCATGGTAAATCTGATTGCAATTCATGTAAACTGGACTACCTAATTATTAGCTTGTCTAACACATGATAGATGGTTGCCACATGATTTGACTCATCTGAACCTTCCAACTTGCAAACCAATGTGAAGGGTTTATTTTTCACTATTTGCATTACAATAACTGTGCATTTGCATCTTTTTTACAGAAAGAAAGTATTGAAAGACATAGATAAGGTTTATAATTAGTCCACAACTTTTGATTAATTCTTTCAACCAATTCGTTCTAAGTTCTGATTAATTCCTTGAAAGATGCGGGTATTTCAAAAGTACAAAAAAATAAAAAATTAATTGGAAACAAGCTCTACTCTTGTAGATTTGGTGGTCAAGTCATTAAATTTGAAATGTCATGCACTTATTAATTAAGCAGGCGGTGGACATGAAAAATATGTCAATTGAGTAGAAAAATCAGCACCAGTAGTACTGAAACTTGTTTTCTACGGCATATCGATATCTAGGATATCCCTTGCAAACTATTGGGATTTATAAGTGTGTACATGTAAACAAATTGAATTCCTATAATGTGGTTAAGACTTTAGGAGTGGTGGCCGGAGGATCTAACTTTATTGAAACACGACTTGAGTAGTTTACTATCGAGTTACATTTTATATTTAGGAATAATTTATTTATTTCTTATTGTATGTTTGGAGTCCCTAAAAGAAAAGTACAGCGGGGTAACACTCTCCTGGTTGTACATCATTCATAACCTTATAATTAAAAACATCATCCAAGATTGTGAAATCCACAAAAAAGTAGCAAGAGAAAAAAAAGTTTCTACTTTATACAATTTCTTCAGTATAATAAGCCATTTTTGTGAATATACAATTTCCTCTACTTTATAGTCTTTTTTCATCCAAAATAAGAACGAAATAATGGTCTGTTGAATATATATAAAGAAAGAAAATGCTACTTTAATAATACCACAGAGGACTTAAATCTCCTTAAAGAAAGTGAGATTTTCATACCTCAGTTCAAACTGATTTCGTTTGAATGTTAATTTCAATGTAATTTTTATTATATTTGTTGAGGGAAAAATGAGCGTGTTGGCATATTCTTGTGAAAACCTGTGTAAAATAGTGTTGTAACAAGTGTTGTTGCGGAAAGCTTGAAGTGGGCTTGAAGTGTGCTCATTATTGGTCAAAAGAAGCAACTTCGCTCGACCCTCGCTCGACAGAGCGCTCTAGCGAACTCAGGCAGATTCAACCGCTCGACCCTCGCTCGACATACGGCTCGAGCGAACTCAGGCAGATTCAACCGCTCGACCCTCGCTCAACACTGAGCTCGAGCGAACCCAGGCAGAGTGTGTCGCTCGACCCTCGCTCGACACTGAGCTCGAGCGAACGCAGGCAGAGTCAACCGCTCGATACTCGCTCGACATGGCGCTCGAGCGAACTCAGGCAGATTTCGGCGCTCGACCTTCGCTCGAGCCAATGTTCCAGATCACTTACAATGTAGGGTTTTGAACGCCTCATTTGATGGGAACTATAAATAGAACATGTTAGCTTATGTTCTATGTGTGGAGAATCAGAGCAAAAACCCTAAGGGCCTCCAAGAACTTCTTAGAGCAACCTCTCCCCCATTTGGTTGATTCTCTCTTGGATAAACACTTCTCCACCACTAAACACACAAAATCAACTCTTACTTGAGTCCATTGAAGTGGACATTTTTGTTGGCCGGAAGAGTCCGGAGCTGCCGTTGATGCAGAGATCGAAAGGTTCTCGTGGGAAGCTATAGGAAGGTCGGAGTTCCGACACTACATGCGTGTAGAGATCGAGTGGGTCACTCGTGGTGTTGCAAGCCAAGTTTAGCTAATACAAAGGTTTTGTGAGTGTCTCTAAATTGGTTGTAACAAACTAAAATTTCTATAGTGGATTTGAGGTGGTGTCTTACACCCGGAGTGGTTTTAGATTTTGAAGAGGTTCTTCAAATGAGTTTCCACTCCGTGAACAAAATCATGTGTTGATTATTTGTGTTATTTGATTCATTTATTAACTGCTTGTTTGATTAATTTTCAAAAGGCCATAAAAATTAGATTACACCTATTCACCCCCCTCTAGGTGTAGTGTTGTGTAGAACCACTGCTTTTTCAATTGGTATCAGAGCGGGTTCACTCCGCTAGGATTTAGTTCCTGAGTGTGATCCTGCTGTAGTGGTTTAAATGGATAGGTCTCAATCACTCACATCTCCACCATTTTTTGATGGAAGCAACTATGCGTATTGGAAAGTTCGAATGAGAGCTTTCCTTAAGTCTGTGGATGAATGAGTGTGGGCTTCCATAACAAAGGGTTGGAAACAACCGGTTGTAGTCATTGAAGGAGTCCAAACCCCCAAGAGTGTGGAAAATTACTCTAAGGATGAAGTCAATGAGTGTAGTTGGAATAGCAAAGGCTTGAATGCAATGTTCATGGCCGTGTCCCAGGAGGAGTTCAAGAGAATCTCCATGTGTGAAAATTGCAAAGAGGCATGGGACATTCTTGAGGTTACCCATGAAGGTACCAAGGCTGTAAAGAATTCTAAACTTCAAATGCTGACCACCAACTTTGAAGAACTTAGGATGAAGGATGATGAAACGTTTGATGGCTTCTATAGCATACTTAATGATATTGTCAATTCTCGTTTCAATTTAGGGGATAGAATTCCTGAGGACAGAATTGTGAGAAAAGTCCTTAGATCTCTTCCTGAGAGGTTTCGTCCCAAAGTCACTGCAATAGAAGAAAGCAAAGACTTGGACAACATGAGAATTGAAGAGTTGGTGGGTTCCTTACAAACCTATGAACATACTCTTCCTATGGATAAGAAAAACAAGTCCATAGCCCTCAATGCTATTAGAGAAGAGTCTGGTGAATCTTCTGATGAACTTGCCATGAGTGACAAGGAGATAGCATTTTATGCTAAAAAATTCAGGAAGATGTTTGCCCAGAAAAACCCAAGACAGGAGAAGAGAAGGTTCAAGGGTTTCAATGAAGGTTCTAGTTCAGAAAACCGAGAAGGGAGGTATAAGCAAGAAACTAGAGCTGTCAATGACAATATTCAGTGCCATGAATGTCATGGTTTTGGTCACATTCGATTTGAGTGTGCGAATTACAAAAGGGCCAAAGAGAAAGCTAATGTTGCTTCCTTGACTGACAGTGAGTCTGAGTCAAGTGACTCAAAAGAGAGTTCTCCCAGGAAGAAAAATTTCAACTACATGGCTTTCACTTCCTCTGTTGGAGGAAAAAGTCATAGAAGTGAATCTGTGGTTGAAATTGAGAGTGTTTCTGAAAATGAATCCGGGGATGAAGATGACTTGCAGGAAATCTATGAGAAGCTGTATAAGGAATGTGTGAAATTGAGGAAACTCAATAAAGCACATATTGAGGAAATAGATTTGTGCAAAAGAGAAAATGAAGGACTTCAGGGCGAACTAAGAGAAGCCATTGGTCTAACAGATGAGTTGCAAAAGAGGAATGTGACTTTGGAAGATAAAGTGACAACTCATGAAAATGAGCTAACTTTGTTAAATACTAAGTTGCAGAAATTCTCCATTGGGACAAACCAGCTTGACAAACTCCTAAGTTTAGGAAAGTCCTCTAGTGATAAAAGTGGTTTAGGCTATTTTGAAGAAAATCCTGATGCTCCTTCAAGCTCAAAAGCCTTCGGTAAAAATGTGAGAACCACAGTGTTTGTTCCTGAAATGACTGAGAAAAGGAAGGCTCATCCATCTGAAAAGGGTAAGAAGCCTGTGCAAGTGCAAAAGTCTGTTCCTCCTCCCAAAAGACAAGGAGCTTGCAACATGAGCCCCATATGTCATCATTGTGGGAAGCTAGGCCATATTAGACCAAACTGTTTTAATTTAATGAGTCACCTTGTGCATGCTCCTGCATTTGTTAATAGGAGAACTGCTTATCCTTCTGGAAGGGGTAAGAATTACATGAATGACTCTAAGAATGTCTCAACCTTCTTGAGACAAAGAGCTCACAAAGCAAGCCCCGTGTGTCATCATTGTGGTAAGATTGGTCACATCCGACCAAACTGTTTTGAGCTTAAGAGGCACACCAAGAAAATTGAAAAGCCCTTCTCAAGAAAATGGATACCAAGGTGGATCATCCAAAAGGGAAAGACGCGAGCCACACATGGTTTTGGTGCTGTAGACTGACAGGTATGCATTACATGCATTACATACATTACATGCATTTTTGTTTTATTTTGTTGTTGTTTGTTTTTTTGTTGTTGTCTAGTTTCTTTGTCGTTGTTTGCTGCTCGTACATGCACTTCATGATTGCGCTATATAATAGTGGGGTTGTTAATTCTAAAATCTAAGTGCATGTGTCTTTTGAGATTTGTATCATATATCTATATTTTACAAAGGTTTGGAACATGAGTATCTCGTGTAATCTGTGACTGGCATCACACACTTCACTCCAAACTCGGTCAATTGACATTTCACCACTTGTGAGTTTATTGGGGAGGCAATCAAAAGTGGTAGGAAGCTCTATCTTCATACAGAATTGACCACGGGCTAGATGACCTCATCATGGTTCGTTTGTGCAAAAATATGTATCTCAAAAGGAAAAGAAAAAGTGAAGTTGAAATAAAAAAAAAAAAAAAGGGGTGAAAAACAGAATAAGTTTTCTGTTTTCTTGAACATATTGAGACAAGTATTTAAACAGAAAGATTCAGGTCCTAGCAGCATTAGGTTTGACTTTCTGTGTCTTGAATGAGTTTCCCAAGCACTTATGGTTTCATGTTCAGCCCAACCCCGCTCACGCCTTACGGTTGAAATTTCTTGATTGAGCAAGGACCGCTTTAAACACGCACGTCTATATTACGTGTGATACTTTGTTTTAAACTGCATGTTGTATGGGAATATGATGCTTCTCTACATTTATTATGTACTCTTGGTGTGAAAATTGACATTCCCAGTATTTGTCCAAGTCATGTGAGTGTTGTGTGCTTCAAAACTGGGCAAAATGTGTTTTTCTGGAGGTCTCGCTCGACCATAGCTCGACCCCGCTCAAGCGAAAACCGCTCGACAGCCGCTCGAGGGTTTTAAGTTCGCTCGAGCGAACGCCTGTTATAAAACCCAGCGCCGCTCGAGCCGCTCGAGCACAGTGGCCCCTTTCTCCCCTCCCGTGCGTTTTTCTTCCTCTTTTTCTCAAAATTCTTCGTTTAATCAAGTTTCTTCCTTCCGAAATCTTCTCCAAACCAAGGTAATCCCTTTCTCTTTAGTTTTTTCATGATTTAGTGTATTTATTTTGGGTTTCCGAATGTTATGCATAAAGGTTTCGGATTGGGTGTTTGATTTTTCTCTTCGATTGTTTTCCATTATTTTGGTGTATTGAGACTCGTATGGAGTCCTTGTTGGGTGTTTGAGTGTAATTAGGAGGTTTTTGAAACTCCCATGGACTTATGTCCGAGTTTCACACTTGGATGCACTCCAAGTGTTCGATAAAATGCCTCAGTGAAGTGTCGTTTCTCTTTTTCATCATGCATTGGCTTAGCATTGTTCCCATATCTATTTCATGTCTATCCTAGGTTTGGGACATCGTTTAACTAGGATTGCATTATGTTTTGAAGGTGTTTTGGTTTAGAATTGGCATTGACTTACCAATGGCTTGGCATTGTCATTGCATATGAGTTTGCGCATGGGTTGGCATTGGCATGCACATGAGTCATGCATGAGGGTTGGCTTTCGCTTGCCAATGGGTTGGCATTGACTAGTAAATGGCTGGGCATTGTCTTTGCATAAGAGTCATGCACATGGGTTGGCATTGGCTTACATGTGGGTTGTCATTGCATATGTGTCATGCACATGAGTCATGCACATGAATTCGCTTGCAAATGGTTGGCATGCATTATTGTTTTGAAAAATGAAGAGTGACATCGGGCATGCACCAAGTCCTACATTGTTGGTTGGCATTGTTGTGTTAGCATGCATGCATTCATCACATCTTTGCATTGTCGTAGCCTTGTCTAACGTCGTTGACTCTGTCTACAGCTGAAACCATGTCTCGACATGTTCGTCCTCGCCAAAACCCCCCTGCACCCGCTCAAGCCCAATTCCATAGTGCCCGAGCCCAAGAGTTGTACTCTCAGAACTTCTCGCATCGTACTCCCATAGTCGAGCGTGAAGTGACATTAGGTGAGCTTACCGAGACTATCATTCCCCACATTTTTTAGTCTCGTCAGTGGCAGGCATTGACCACCGGTCATCCCACTCCTTCTGTGGAGTTGGTTAGGGAGTTTTACTCCAATATTCATGACATATCTGTTGATGACTCATTTGAAGTCAGTCTCAGGAATGTTGTTTTCCGAGTCACTCCGGGCATGATAGCGACTCTGTTAAATGCCCCTCGTGAGCCCTATTCTGAGTTTCCTTACTCACGGACACCTCCTTACTCAGGGACACCTCCTCCCAGTCCACAAGTCATTGCTAGTTGTCTGTGTGGTCAACCTAGTAGTTGGGAAGGAACAACCCCTATTTCAACTGCTCGTTTTACCCCCGATCACCTCATTCTGAGTAGGATTGTTCTTACGAACTTAGATCCTACTGGTCATAATAGTGATGTGGGTCTTGACCGTGCCCGTCTGCTGTATGCCTTGATCAATGGTGCCTCCATTGATCTAGGAAGTCTTTTATGTCGGGTTATTATTGAGGCGTATCGGTCCTCCAAAACACGGACTGGTTTGCCTTTACCGTGTTTAATCACCCGAATAGCTCTCTCCCAATCCGTTGCTTTCCATCCTCAGGAGCCTAGAATTGCACTTAAGGCTCCTATTGGTCGTAGGACGGTCCAGCTCAGTCGTGCTCACACAACTCCACAGCCTATCCGTGTTGAGCACCCTCCCGCTCCCTCCTCTCAGCCTTCGAGCTCCCGACCATCTAGTTCTCAGCCGTCTACCTCGGCCCCATCCAGCTCTCAGCCATCTTCCTCAGCTCCCGGTTCGTCGGAGCCCAGTCTACAGCAGGTACTTGAGTATCTAGCTCGCCTTGACGCCCGGTTCGACAGCCTTGAGGTGAAAGTTGATAATCTGCAACAACTTGTGACTCAACGCTTCAACGACATTGAGAGGCAGCTCAATGAGGATGATGAGGATGTCGATGGTGATGATTGAGACCCTTGGCCTCTTGTGACAAAAAGGGGGAGATATTGTTGAGGGGGAGTAGTACAGTATTAACTCAGGGGGAGTGTTACTTGTACTAACACTTTTTTTTTTTGTTTTGGGGGAACAGCAGCTTTTGGTTATTTCTGTTGATTTATATGTCTTGTTAGCTGCTGATTGTTTGACTAATGTTTCTTGAACTCCTGATTTGTTGCTTAATGAAGTATTTCTTTTCTAATTATGATTTGATTTGAGAATTATGATTTGAGAATTGCAAATACGTTTTTGTGCATATGTGAATGGGTATGTTTAACCGTTTGCTAAGCGTGTGCAGAAATATTTCAACATGTTCAAGAATATGGATCTAATTGGGTGTGCTAGGATTAGGTCATATGTATAGGTTAGAGGTTTTGTCACAGAAATGCCAAAGGGGGAGATTGTTGAGGGAAAAATGAGCGTGTTGGCATATTCTTGTGAAAACCTGTGTAAAATAGTGTTGTAACAAGTGTTGTTGCGGAAAGCTTGAAGTGGGCTTGAAGTGTGCTCATTATTGGTCAAAAGAAGCAACTTCGCTCGACCCTCGCTCGACAGAGCGCTCGAGCGAACTCAGGCAGATTCAACCGCTCGACCCTCGCTCGACATACGGCTCGAGCGAACTCAGGCAGATTCAACCGCTCGACCCTCGCTCAACACTGAGCTCGAGCGAACCCAGGCAGAGTGTGTCGCTCGACCCTCGCTCGACACTGAGCTCGAGCGAACGCAGGCATAGTCAACCGCTCGATACTCGCTCGACATGGCGCTCGAGCGAACTCAGGCAGATTTCGGCGCTCGACCTTCGCTCGACACTTCGCTCGAGCCAATGTTCTAGATCACTTACAATGTAGGGTTTTGAACGCCTCATTTGATGGGAACTATAAATAGAACATGTTAGCTTCTGTTCTATGTGTGGAGAATCAGAGCAAAAACCCTAAGGGCCTCCAAGAACTTCTTAGAGCAACCTCTCCCCCATTTGGTTGATTCTCTCTTGGATAAACACTTCTCCACCACTAAACACACAAAATCAACTCTTACTTGAGTCCATTGAAGTGGACATTTTTGTTGGCCGGAAGAGTCCGGAGCTGCCGTTGATGCAGAGATCGAGAGGTTCTTGTGGGAAGCTATAGGAAGGTCGGAGTTCCGACACTACATGCGTGTAGAGATCGAGTGGGTCACTCGTGGTGTTGCAAGCCAAGTTTAGCTACTACAAAGGTTTTGTGAGTGTCTCTAAATTGGTTGTAACAAACTAAAATTTCTATAGTGGATTTGAGGTGGTGTCTTACACCCGGAGTGGTTTTAGATTTTGAAGAGGTTCTTCAAATGAGTTTCCACTCCGTGAACAAAATCATGTGTTGATTATTTGTGTTATTTGATTCATTTATTAACTGCTTGTTTGATTAATTTTCAAAAGGCCATAAAAATTAGATTACACCTATTCACCCCCCTCTAGGTGTAGTGTTGTGTAGAACCACTGCTTTTTCAATATTATTGTACATTTCACTAACACTTAGTTAAACTTAAAACTTCCCTAACAAGATTACAAACTTGATCAGATTGAGACCTGCTAGTTTTTATTATCTTTTTCAATTAGGGGTGTAATAAAAAATCGATAAACCGGTAAACCGGACTGGACCGGACCAAACCGGTGGGATCGGTCCAGTTTTGATTCTTTTTTTCTAAAACCGGACCGAACCAATTTATATATATTTTAATTTTTTATATTATATATAATATTTATATATAATATATAACTATATATAAAATAGTTTTATATTATATGATAAATTACTAATTAATATAATATTAAACTATAATAGTGCATATTAATAGTTATACTAATATTATATCACTATATATTATAATATACTATATTATATAATATATAATATATAATAGAGTACATTAAAATCGGTAAAACCGAACTGAACCTGACCGAAAACCAGTAAAACCAGAGTACCGGTTTAGAAGGATAACTTGTACGTAATCGGTTTTGAAAAATGCAAAACCGATACATACCGGTTTGGTTTTAAATTTTGTCCAAAACCAGACCGAATCGGACCGGTTACACCCCTACTTTCAATGTGAAGGGCTTGTCTTCTACATATGATATATAGTGGTCGAGCCCATCTTATATGGGATGTTGATTATGCACAATATTTACACCAACGATTTCTACCTTGTGTATATATTGGCCGAGGTAGAAAAAGAAGATTGTGACTGCTTTGGTTCTTGTTTAAAAGAAAAATATAATTTTTTTATTCATGGACAAAAAGTAAAAAAATGTTTTAAAAACTAAGACGTTTATAGAAAACCTATTTTTTAATAATATAGAAAATTAATTATATGTTTTCAGAGTACATAATATTGTCGTTAGCTCATATAGATATATTGTATATATGTGTCCATGCTCCATAGCAATATAAATGTGAGACCCAGGTGTTACATCATTGAAGAAAACATTAAGCTCCACGATCGAGAGGACCTCCACTAGAACTATATGGATTTGGATTATTGATGTAAACCAAAATGAAGAAAAGTCATGACGTTGATGGTGAAGTCATTAAATTTGAAATGTGTGCAATGATTAATTAAGTAGGCACTGAACGTACTTGAATAAGATGTCCATTGACTTGAAAAATCAGCACTAGTACTGAATTAAGCATGTTTTTAACAACCCATCAATATCTAGGAAATTCCTTGGAAACTGTTGGGATTTATAAGTGTGTGCATGTAAATAAATTGAATTCGTAAGTACATGGTTAGACTTTAGGAGTGCTGGATGCATGATCTAATTTTATTCAAATATGACTTGAGTTTACTATCAAGTTACATTTTATATTTAGGAATAATTTATTTATTTCTTGTTGTATGTTTGGAGTCCCTAAGGGGCTTTGTGGATAGTGAGATGAGATGATTTTAGATAAACGTTGAAAGTTGAATAAAATATTATTAAAATATTATTTCTTAATATTATTATTATTTTAGAATTTGAAAAAATTGCATTGTTTATTATACTTTGTGTGAGAATTTAATAAAATAATAATAATGAGATGAGATAAAATGAGATAGTTTTTTAATCCAAACAACTCCTAAAAGAAAAGTAATGTGGATGTAACACTCTCCTTGTTGTACATCATTGATACACTTGTAAAAACATCACCCAAGAGGATGAAATAAATAAAAATAATAATAGAATAAAATAAATAAAAAAAGAGATTTTACTTTATATAATTTATAAAAAAAGAGATTTTAATATTTTTCAAGACCTACGAAAGATAATGTGCTTACTAGATAAAATATTTATAAATTCACATTTTATATAGTAAAGATTCTAATTCGGAGAAAGAACTAATTCAGGTAGCCTGCATGTGTCGATACCAGTATATATGTGAGATCCACTTGCATGTTAGGCCTCGACCTGACAATAATGTGGATTCAAAAGTGGCCAGTGCATTAATTAGTAATATAATTAAATGAATTAAATTAAGTTTAAAATTGTTGGAGCCAATCTCGGCCAGCTTATGATCATGATCTAGTGGTTTTGTAATGGCCAAGTTTCCTTTTATATTATATTTATTCTAAAATCTTCTTCAGTAGAAAAAATCAAGCAGTTATTATATTTATTACATTTGATTAGTTACTTTCTCTCTCTCTCAAGGCACACGCAAGGCCAGCTCCGTCGCCCCCCTCCTCTCTCTCAGTCTCTCTCGTTTCTCTCTATCTCTCTGTCTCTCAAAAATGTCAGTCACCGCGGCTTCATCGCCGTCTCTCGCCGTCTCTCGCTCTCTCTCCCTCAGCAACCGACGACGCCGACGAACCGACCGGAGTTACGCCGAGACCGAGGACGACGGTTTCCTCCCATTCTCCGGCCGGTTTCGGTCGAGATTTTCAATGTTGAAACCCATCGGTGCGGTTTCGGTTTTTGCCCAAAACCGAAACCGATATGTCGGTTTTCACCCCTACTTTGAAGTGATTAGTGAGTAAAGTAGTCTTTTGATATTTGCTTCCAAACGAGCACCATCATGATTATGTTCAGGATTAACTAAAAAAATATTTTAAATTTCATTTTTTTATATTTTAAATTCTTAATACAATTTTATGTAAAATTGATATATTAAATGAAAAAATTTAAATGAACTATGTGCAAATAGCTAGCTAAGTAACGAAAAGTTTGATAAACATTATTATTAAATTTGCAATTGTGACGCCCCCAAATCCCCACGCCCGAACACGGGGAAATCGAGACGTCCGGATGGTGACAACCCGGGTCACCATCCCATCAACGGGTGCCAAGTGTGTGCAAAGGCAACAAATGTGCAAAAGGAAACGCAGCGGATAACGAAAGTCATATAATTAAGTACCAGAATTTTTCTTAACATAATACAAGCTGTTTAAAACATACATAACTAAAATATTACAAAAACACAAATACAGGTTTAAAAACAGATAAAAAGCACAGCATCAGCAACCCGGCGGAGCCGCATCCTCGGGCTCAGCCTCCTCCTCCTCTTCCTCGAACTCTGCACCAAAAGCTACGGAACCAAGAAAGGTTCCGCAGGTAAGTATGACCCAAACACTACCAGATGAAAACACATAAAACTCAAACAATATGCATGAACCATGCCCAAAGCCCAAAAACACCAGTTTTCCACACACGCCAAAAAAAACCCATATGGCCCACAAAACATCCAAGAAGTCAAACCTCGCCATTATCCCCGATAATGGCCCAAACCACCATTTTCCCAGAAAATGGATCATAACCGAAAACCATACCACAACCCGCTCCGTATGCACCATGATCTCCCCTAGGGATCATCCGCACACCCTGGCTCAGTGCCACACCGTAGAGAACGGCTACGCGTGCGACACCTAAACGAGCGATGCCCAGACTCGTGCCAAGCACGTACCGGGCCAGGCCATCCTCTAGCCCTCGCCAGCGAAGGGCCACGGAGTCGGTGAATAGAGCGATGCCTAGACTCGTGCTCAGCACGTACCGGGCTAGACCCATCCTCTAATTTCCGCTCCCGGAGTCAGTGAGTAGAGCGATGCCTAGACTCGTGCTCAACACGTACCGGGCTAGACCCATCCTCTAATACTACTCCTGTCATCGCGCAGGGCCTCAGAATCGGTGAATAGAGCGATGCCTAGACTCGTGCTCAGCACGTACCGGGCTAGACCCATCCTCTAGTACCGAACTCGTCAGCGCCCAGACGACAACTCAGGGGACGTCACTCAGTATTGACCGCTCCCGAGTGACCAGAGGAGCTCCACCGTGATAATAACCCATCCCGGCTTGGGTTCGTGAGACACACGCAACCAAACACCCAAAAACGCCGATAAACATGATTAACCCAAATAAAACAAAATGCACATGTATGCAATATGCAACGCACACAAAGCAAAATGCAACGCACGCCACACGGCACAACCAAATCAACCAAACACAACCAACCAAACAAAACTCCGTCCTCAATCCATCCGACCCCCGAAACTCCTCGGACTCAGTCCGGAATCAACAACCAACAACAATTAATAAAATATATAATTAAATAAATAAAACAATTGAATGAGCAATATATATTAAAATCTGAAAATAGGGTTTGGAAAATACTTACAGCGCTATAAGGCAATTTTAGAAAACAAGCGGCGTTGCAAACGGCGGAAAAACAGCAACGTCACAGTGAAAATTCACTGTGGCCGTGGGTCCGAAAAACCCACTTTTGAACGGGGACAAACTAGGACACGAGATTGATGGAGGATGGTCAAGGGATGGTTGTGAAGCTAATGGAAGTGACGGACGGCCGTGGGTGGCGGCGGAATGGCCGGAAATGGCCAAAAAGAGCAAATCGGAAACTTAGCTCGTAGGAGCTGTTCCGGTGGTCGTTGGAGGCCGGAAATGGGTGGGTTAGGACGGCAAGGGACCGGTGATGAAGTGGTGAAGAAATGGTGGCCGGAGGTGGAGCAACGGCGGCGGATCGAGCCAAAAACCGTGGGGCTTCAAAGGTGTTTTCCGGCCAAATGGCTGGCCGGATGGGGCTGGAAATCGGTGGTGAGGTGCGCCGGAGGGAGGGGCTTCGAATGGTATGGGCGGTGTGCCGCACGGCGGCCGGCGGCGGTGGTTCTGGGCGGAGAGAGAAACGGACGGAGAAAGGGGTAGAGAGAGAGAGTCGTGCGGGACGCACGGGGAAGAAGAAAAAGAAAAGGAAGAAGAAAAGAAAAAGAAAAAGAAAAAGAAAGAAGAAGAAAAAAAGAAAAAGGAAAAAAAGAAAAAGAGAAAAAAAGATGTAGGAAAGAGATGAGGTCCAATCCTCACTCCGGGAAAAACAAAACAAATCCGCCGAAACGAGATTAAAAACCGTAAACGACTTAAAGAAATAAAACACAACATCAAATAATTTAAAAACTAATTTTAAAACGCAAATAAATTAAAATAATAAACTAATATATTAATTAAAATAAAAACAACCATTTCAGTGAAAATACACTCAAAAGCGGGTCATCACAGCAATAATTATTTATGTATAAATTAAAATAAATCAAATTAATATCATCAATTTATCCTACTTACAAGTACACTTATATGAACATAAAAAAATTGAATAATATTTTTTTAAATAAGATTGAAATGAACATACCAGGAAGTGGAGCACAAACAGAGGAACAACATGGACACAACGAATTGATACCAACCAGATTGATGAACAATCAAATAAAAGCAAAAGCAACAAATCTGTAAAAAAAAACATACATAAAAAAAATATTCTAATGATACAAAAAATGATATTAATAAAATATATAAAACAAAAAAAAATAAAAAAATAAAAGGCTATAAAAAACCCACAAAAGCAACAAATCTTAAATGGATCAAACAAGATAACAAATCTTAGAATAAAACAAATGTATTAAAACAAATTAATATAATGAGAAAAGCAATTATTCACATGACAATGATATAATATCATCAATTTATCCGAATTGCAAGTGCACTTATATGAACATACAAAAATTGAATAATATTTTTTCAAATCAGATAGAAAAGAACATACCAGGAAGTGGAGCACAAACAGAGGAACAAAGTGGACACAGTGAATTGACACCAACCAGATTGATGAAGAGCCAAACAAAAGCAAAAGCAACAAATCTAACAAAAAAAACATAAATAAAAAAAAATTCTAATGATAAAAAAAAAAGAAGATGATATAAATAAATTCACTATTTACAAAAAAAAAAAAAAAAAAAAAAAAAGAAGAAGCTTACAAGCAAAGAATTAATGTATTGAATGGAATTTATTATCAAACATATTTTTAATAAAATATATAAAAAATAAAAAAATAAAAACAAATAAAAGGCTATAAAAAAACCACAAATAAATGGAAATGCTATTTTGTTTTATTTTTTTATTATAATGTTTGTGTTAATAAGTTAATGTTTATCAAATTTTTAAAATTTTTCAAACAAATTTTGAAAATAACAAGACTAAATACTATATTTATGTATAAAAACTCAATAACCATAACTTTGAAGTGATTAGTAAGTAAAATGGTGTTTTACTATTAATTCCTAATAAATAGTTAATTATAAGAATTCATCAACTTTCTTATCATTTTTGTTTGTTGATATAAATCTCTTGTTAATCTGCCTGGATCATTACTTTGTTACTTGATTTAAAAAAATGTTTATCATTTTTTGTTTACAGATAATTTATAAAAATTTTCCATTTTATTTAAAAACAATGCAAATGATAGCATGAATAATAATAAAAATAAAATGATAGTAAGAAAAAAAGAATATGATGCGCATATTAATCAAAGATATTAAAAATAGAGATGAATTTTTTTGTCAACATTTTTATACAAACTATCACAAATCAATTATGGGATCAACAGTCTAAGAAGCCTCTAAATTTGCATATAAATATAATAATTAACAATAATAAAAGATAATATAAATAAATTTAATATTTATAAAAAGAAAGCCTATAAGCAAATTTATGAGCAATTATCATATTAATTTTAAAAAGATTTGGACACAGTTGAACTGAATAGCAATATTATATATATTTAAATATATATATACACTTATCGATATGAACGTTTTTTTTTTTTTTTTGGTGAAAAGTTTGTATTTAGCTTGTGAGTGAAGTTTTAAGATTTGGGTAGCTGAAAGATAAAAGCCATTTTCTAGGTTTGAAATATGGAACACGCTTTAACACATTTCTCAAAGTAGTAATATTTTTGCTGTCCTTTCTAGCAAGACAGAGACAGGGCCCGTAGTAATAAAAGAAAATTAATTTCAAATATCAGAAATCTAGCATGCAATAGCCTACTTATGGGGTCTTCAAATATTTTTGCTATCCTAACCCTAACCCTACGCCCATTGAGATAAAAGCATCCTTATGCATTCAGCATTCCTTTTGGCCGCCCCCTTCTCTCTCTCTCTCTCTCTCTCTCTCTCTCTCTCTCACCTTTCTTCTTCTCGTTCTTCCATCTTCTTTCTTCTCTCATCTACGCCGTTTCTCTTCTCTCATCTACACCATCTCTATTTCCTTCTCCATTTTTTTTAAACCTCCCAAATTTTAATTTCTATGTCTCAGATATGCCTAATTTATTTATTTTTCCTTTCGTTCAACGTATATTGCAGTGCAAGTTCTTGTTTCTTTCATCTATTTGTGCTGGGATTTATTTAGTTGTTGGTTTGTGGTTCGATTTTTTTGTTTCTTACTCGTTTGGTTTGATACTCATGTTTTTGTTTATTTTTTTTTCTGCGTTTAAATCTGTGTTCTTAACGTTTTTTTGGTTTATTTTCTTGCATTTATTTACAGATCTGAACAGATTCTTGCGTTTGTTGTTACATTAATGTAGAAATTTTTTTTTCTTGCGTTTCATGTATATTCTTAACGTTTATTTTCATTGCATTTCAGATCTGTAGAAGATTTTTTTTTTGCGATCTGTGTTCTTGGGGTTTTTCAGTTTGAAGAGATCGGTTCTTGGTTTATTTTCTTGCATATATTTAGAGATCTGAACAGATCTTCACAGTTCTTAAGATATTTGTTTGTTCTTCCATCTCTTCTAATTTTTGTTTCTTGTAGAAATTTTATTTTTTAAAATGTTGCGTTCGTTGTTACAGTCATGTAGAAATTTTTTTTTCTTGCGTTTAATGTATATTCGATTCACGTTATTTTTTTCCTTGCGTTTCAGATCTGTAGAATAGATTTTTTTTTTTTTTTGCGATCTGTGTTGCTAGGGTTTTTCAGTTTCCATTCCAAGTTAGTTTTTTTTTTTTTTCTTGCGTTTGATTTCTTCCACTTTTTTTTCTTGTTCATCGCCCTTTGATATATATTACCTTTGCATTTTTCACATCTTTTAAACAAAAATTTTTTTCTTTCCATTTGTGTTTCTATGCTTTTTCTGTTTTGGTTAAAGTTTTTTTTTTTTTTTTTTTTTTTTTTTTTTTTTTTTTTTTTTTTTTTTTCTGTGTTTGATTTCATTTATTTTTCTTCTTGTTATTCGGCATTTTTTTTTTCACACTAACTTGTTTTTTTCTTTTAAAAAAATCTCAATAGAAACGTTCTTTGGTCGTTTCTCTTGTGAAGTGCCAGCAAATTAGAAGACAAAAGATAATATTTGTTTGATTTTTTTTTTTTGTTGGGAATATTTTCTGTAAACTACATATGTGAATGTGCAAACATCGTTTTTATTCTGTTTCTAATTTTTTTTGGCTCTGATATGTAATTATATATATTGAAATATTTCATTCATGCAATACCGAAAGAATAAAGAATAAGAAGCATACCTTCAATTGTCGGAGATTGACGAGTAGCACCAATCGGAAAGACACGGGCAATTATTTTTTTATTTGATAAAGTGAGAATACAATTAGCGGTAAAATAAAGGTAAAATGTAAATTACCGTAATTATCAAATAAAATTAGGGTAAAATAGAAAAAAAAAAGTTAAACGAAAATACTGTAGATAAGCGATTTGCACTTTATATATTATTAGTATAGATATATTTAAAATATGATCACTAAAAATGGATGATTTGTTTTTAGAAATTTGAAAACAAGATTAATAGAAAAAAAAAAAAAAAGATAATTTTTGAAAAGAAAGAAATGAGAATATTTATATAATCAAACTATTTTCTTAAAAGCTTTCAAATATCAAAGACAAACCCGATTAAAAGTTAAAATCCAAGATTCCAAATGCACCACACAAACGCTTATCGATCGTGATTTCTTGTGGCCAGTGTGAGTGTATGATATGAGCATTGTGAGACTCTCCTAGTAATTATGGTTTAATTATGGTGAGCTTTGTGTAATATTGCATGATTTAGGCCTACATATATATATATATATATATATATTTGCACTGACTCCATATATCTTTCATTTCATCCGTGAGCTGCTTCAACGTACGTAGCCAAGCCCACCCTATCTCTTTTATGCTAATTTGTATGTTATTTATCAATTAGCAATGGACACGTAGATGATTTTAATAATGCAATGCGTGTGAGGTCTGTTGGAATAGCGCTGTCATATGGAGTGTCAAGGAGCTTTCAGCCTGGTACTGGGAGACAATACATTTATAATGGTCGACCCCATCTTCTATCAACGTACGTAAAGGAGAAATTAGATTTTAATAATGCAATGCGTGTGAGGTCTGTTGGAATAGCGCTGTCATATGGAGGGTCAAGGAGCTTTCAGCCTGGTACTAGGAGACAATACATTTATAGTGGTCGACCCCATCTTCTATCAACATACGTAAAGGAGAGTAATTTCCAGGGTAGGTATTGGGTGTCCATAGCATCATTTATAAATGTGAGACCCACTTGGAGACCCACTTGTTAGCTGATTGAAGAAAAAAGCTCCTCGAGGACCACCTACTAGCTAAATGAATCAAAATGAAGTAGTCATTATCAGGTCAATGTTTGGGCTGGGCCTCATTTATTTTTAAAGATAAAATAAGATGATTTGAGATTAAAATTAAAACTTGAATATAATATTATTAGAATATATATTATTTTAATATTATTTTTATATTGAAATTTAAAAAAGTTATATTGAGATTTAAAAAAGTAACATTGTTTATTTTATTTTGTATAAAAATTTAAAAAATTATAATAATTAAATAAGATGAGATAAAAAATTTTAAAACATAACCAGGCCAAGTCGTGCATTGACTTAATAGGCCGTCGGCGTGAAGAAGATGCCAATGACTAGAAAAATCAGCACCAGTAGTAATGAGCATGTATTCAACGAACTATTGATATCTTGGTTGGGACAATGTTAGGAATTTGTAAGGCTGTGTAAACAAATAGAATTCATACGCGGTTAGACTTCACCGAGTCGTCGAAAATCAATTTTTATTTGTTTAATTTTATTCTCACGCTGTCTTTTCAATATCAAGGGGCCCGTCTTCCATAGACTAGTGGTCCAACCCATCTTCAATGGGACATAGAATATTATGCAGTCTACCACAGCTTGCAATTAATTACAAGATTTATGCGTTGCATATATATTGGGGTAAAAAAAATGGAAAAGATGATTGAAATGTTGTGCATTTATTAATTAAGCAGGCGGTGACATGAAGAAAATATACAATGATTAGAAAAATCAGCATCAGTTGTACTAAAGCTTATTTTTTACGATCCATCGATATTTAGGAAATTCCTTAAAAACTATTGGGATTTATAAGTATGTACATGTAAACAAATTGAATTCATATAACGTGGTTAGACTTTAAGAGTGGTGGCTAGATGGTCTAATTTTATTGAAATACGACTTGAGTAGTTAACTATCGAATTATATTTTATATTTAGAAATAATTTATTTATTTCTTGTTGTACGCTTGGAGTCCCTAAAAGAAAAGTATGACGGGATAACACTCTCCTGGTTGTACATCATTCATAACCTTATAGAATCATCATTCAAGATTTTGAAATCTACAAAAAAGTAAAAAGAAAAAAAGAATTTCTACTTTATACAATTTCCTCTGTGCAATAAGTCATTTTTGTGAATATACAATGTCCTCTACTTTATGGTCTTTTTTCTTCTAAAATAAAAACGAAATAATGGTCCGTTGAATATATCTAAAGAAAATAAAATATGTTGTTTTAATAATACTACAAAAGGCTTGAATCTCTTTAAAGAGAACGAGATTTTCATGTATCGGTCTAAACTGATTTCATTTAAATGTTAATTTGAATGTAATTTTTATTATATTACTGTACATTTTACTAACACTTAGTTATACTTAAAACTTCCCTAACAAGATTACAAAAGTGATCAGACAGAGACTCGTTAGTTGTTATTATCTCTTTCAATGTCAAGGGGCTTGTCTTCTACAAATGATATATAGTGGTTGAGCCCGTCTTATATGGGACGTTGATTAAGCGCAATATTTAAACCAGTGATTTCTACCTTGCGTATATTGACCGAAGTAAAAAAAAAAGATTGAGACTACTTTGGTTCTTGTTTAAAAGAAAAATAAAATGTTTTTTCATTCAAAAAAATAAAAAGATATTTTTAAAACTAAGACGTTTATCGAAAACCCATTTTTTAATAGTATAGAAAATTAATTATAGGCTTTCATAGTACATAATAACGTTGCCACCTCGTATAGATATATTGTATCCTAGCAATTTATAAATGTGAGACCCACTTGTTAGGTGATTGAAGAAAAAAGCTCCACGGTCGAGAGGACCTCCGCCAGTAATGTGGATTGGGATTATCGTTCTAAATCTAAATGAAGAAAAGTATGATGTTGATGGTCAAGTCATTAAATTTGAAATGTCGTGCACTGATTAATTAAGCAGGTGGTGGACGTACGTGAATAAGATGTCCATTGACTTGAAAAATCAGCACTAGTACTGAATTAAGCATGTTTTCAACAACCCATCAATATCTAGGAAATCCCTTAGAAACTGTTGGGATTTATAAGTGTTTGCATGTAAACAAATTGAATTCATAAATATGTGGTTAGACTTTAGGAGTGCTGGATGTATGATCTAATTTTATTCAAACATGACTTGAGTTTACTATCAAGTTACATTTTATATTTAGGAATAATTTATTTATTTCTTGTTGTACGTTTGGAGTACCTAAGGGGCTTTGTGGATAGGGAGATGAGATGGTTTTAGATAAAAGTTGAAAGTTAAATAAAATATTATTTCCTAATATTATTATTATTTTAGAATTTGAAAAAATTGCATTGTTTATTATACTTTGTGTTAGAATTTAATAAAGTAGTAATAATGAGATAAGATAAGATGAGATGGTTTTTGAATCCAAACAACTCTTAAAAGAAAAGTAATGTGGAGGTAACACTCTCCTTGTTGTACATCATTGATACCCTTGTAAAAACATCACCCAAAAGTTTGAAATAAATAAAAAAAATAATAGAATAAAATAAATAAAAAAAGAGATTTTACTTTATATAATTTATAAAAAAAGAGATTTTAATATTTTTCAAGACCTACGAAAGATAATGTGCTTACTAGATAAAATATTTATAAATTCACATTTTATATAGTAAAGATTCTAATTCGGAGAAAGAACTAATTCAGGTAGCCTGCATGTGTCGATACCAGTATATATGTGAGATCCACTTGCATGTTAGGCCTCGACCTGACAATAATGTGGATTCAAAAGTGGCCAGTGCATTAATTAGTAATATAATTAAATGAATTAAATTAAGTTTAAAATTGTTGGAGCCAATCTCGGCCAGCTTATGATCATGATCTAGTGGTTTTGTAATGGCCAAGTTTCCTTTTATATTATATTTATTCTAAAATCTTCTTCAGTAGAAAAAATCAAGCGGTATATATAGCATGTAGAAAATTAATTTAACGAATGATATATAGGAATTACAATTTTAAAAATTATCCGATTAATGCATAGATATGGCACTCGTGATTGTCATATTTTCCGCTGAGATATATAGCCTTGCTTAAAGCAAATCGAGCCACCGCTCGCCCAATGCAGTTGTTGCAAGTAGTGAATATATATGGTTCGACTTGCAAACCAATGTGATTAATTGACTAAATGTTTACGACTAGAAAAACCAGCACCGGTATTATTGGAGCATGTTTTATATGACCCATGATCAATATGATCTAGAAGTTACATGGAACATGTTAGGAATTATTTATAAGGTGGTGGTGTAAATAAATTGAATTTCGTACGGGATTAGCCTTCAGCTAGTACCGGTGGATGGTCAAATTTTATTTGTTTCATTTTATTTAAACATGACAAGTCGAATTAGAAATTTTTATTATCGAATTATATTTTATATTTATGAACATTTTATTTTTCCTAGTGAGTTGGAATCAGAGGCAAGGTGGGGAACTTTGTGCATTTTCTAAATGATGTGTTTTTTTTAGCAACTTAGCATAAGGATGTGTTTTTTTTACTATTTACAATATAATAACTTTGTGCATTTTCAACTTTCTTAAAACCTGTATCGGCAGTGTATACAATTAGTCCGCATCTTTTGGAAAAATAAACATAATATATATAATCTTTTTGTAAATATATTTTTACACATTTGATTATATATTTATATAAAAAAATTTATAACTTAAATAGATTATAGATAAATCCAATACCATACTAATATGTATTAATTATTAGAAAATAAGTAATGTACTTATACTATAATATAAGTATATACTATAATATAAATAGACTAATATATAGTTTAATATATGTAAAGATCATATTATTATTAACATAGATAATACATAAACCAAAAAAAGGGGATCAGACTAGACCGAAACTTAAAAAACTATAAATTTTGGTCTCAGTGATGAATCTATCTGATATCGGTTCTTAAATTTTTAAAAACTAATATAAATTGGTTCGATTTTTAAAAAAGGTCTAAAATTATACCAAATTGGACTGGTTACATCATATATTTGAATCATAATTTAAAATCTATTCTCATTAGGTTAATACTAATATCATAAGGTGAATCCATAACTTAATATATAACAAACAACTAATTCATAGCATTGAGTCATTGCCCTTAATGACTAATGGGTCATGTATAATACGTTGCAACATACTATACCATACAAAATGGGAATCTTGACTAAAGAATTTGTCTACCATGATGGTACTTGTCAATACTGATTAGTCCCTTCCAAACTACTAGATTTTATCTGAAACAAATATGATCATATCAAGTTCATAGAAAAGAAACAACCTTGAATTCCTTTACGATTGCAAAATCAAAAGCAATAATGCTCAACTACAACAAGATTTCAAAACAAAATATAAACAATTAACTTAATTTGATTCGGGGATAACCTCCAAATCTTGACCTAAACGCGTGGTAGGTTTCCGTGCTTGAACTTTTGTAGGGCCTGAGGAGGCAAAAGGATTAGGAGGCATGATTAATTTATCTTCTTCTCCTTCCAACATTTGAACTACAAGTTTCATGGAAGGGCGATCCATTGGGTGCCATTGTATGCACCATAGTCCGACAATTGCAAGTTTCTCTACAATTTTAGTATATCCATCATCTTCGATAAAGACTCTTAACTCTTCTTTTTGTTCTAAAAGATTATAAATCCATTCTGGAAAGTAGACCTTGCTAGTGCTTTCCACTGTGACATCAACATTTCTCTTCCCTCCAACAATTTCAAGTAGCAACATTCCAAAACTATAAACATCTGCTTTATACGACACATTCCCAAAGTTTCTAGAGAACACTTCAGGTGCAATATACCCCATGGTCCCTCTGCCCGTAGTCATAGATACTACACTCTGATCCTTGGAACACAATTTTGCAAGACCAAAATCAGAAATTTTTGGATTAAAGTTATCGTCAAGCAAAACATTGTGGGGTTTGATGTCAAAATGGAGGATTTGGTGGTCACATCCTTGGTGAAGATATTCAATTCCTTTTGCAATGCCGATGGCAATATCTTGCAACTTGTCCCATCCAAGAAAACGGTTCTTGACATTTGCTGAAAATATGAACTTCTCTAGTGAGTAATTTGATAAAAACTCATAAACTAGTGCTCGGCTAAATCCATCAGCACAAAAGCCAACAAGGCGAACCACATTAACATGGTGAATTCTACCCATTATTCCTACTTCATTTATGAATTCTTCACCATTTTCCTTGGAACTGTTGTTCAGGATCTTCACGGCAACATGAATTTGATTGGAAAGTTTTCCTTTGAATACTGTACCGTATGCTCCTTGGCCCAACTTCTCTGCAAACTGATTTGTAATCTTTTTAATATCAGCATACGAGTATCTCGTCGGCTGGAAATTTCTATAATCCTCCAGGAACTTTTCAATCTTTGCCCGATATTCTTTTTCTACCATATAATTAATATAGAGACGTTGAAGAGCAAAGACCACCAGTACTAGTACAAGAAATGAACCTAAGACAGCACCTGCATATTGAAGAATCGTGAGTGATCAAGAAGTCCTATATCTCATGATTTTGCCCGATGATGAAAGTGTCATGATATAAACGAGGGACACTTACCAGCGGTGACTAGTTTTGTTGATGACGTACCTGCGAAATGTTTTAACATATCAGATTCTCATCATGCTTGTGAAATTAAAAAACAGAGAGATTATTTATTATTCACAACCGGCATCGGTCTTTATTTATTATTATTTTCTAATTTTAGTTTTTTTCCAAATTTCAGGAATAACGTTCATGATAAACACTTCAATATATGCGTGTGTGTGTATATATGTATATATATATTTAATTTCATTTTTCTTTGGTGCAAAATTAAATTTTTGTTAATTAATGCAGAAAATTCGCCGCTGCAGATGAGCATTGGTAAGCTAGGCATTAATAAAAGTGTGAATAAATTGAGTACAAAGTTGTAAATTACATAGAATAGGATATATACCTTTCGCTTCATCTGGTATTCTGGACCAATTCATGTAAATAGTTGGATAATCGTTGTCTAACAAATAACTTGGGATCGATCTAACGTCATAAATCCTTCTACAAGGGGGTAAGGGAAATTCGACGATGGAATATTCATAACCCAAGGCATGAACTTGGTGGTTAGGGCCACTAAGACAAGAGATCCAAGTGTATCTATCTTCTTCTGTTTTTTTACGGGAACAACCGAAAAAGGCATAGTCAGCTAAAGGGTAATCTGCTGCGAACTGGAAAGGCGAGGAAGGTAAATTGAGATCCCGAATATCTCTTAGAAAGCAACGGTGTGGATGATACAATTGGATTCTCCGAGATTTGTAGTCAATGTTTTCGACAAACAGTTCTACTGAATCCGGTAGGTGGAGCACCGTTTGATTTTTATCAGTGCAGGACAGAAGAAACCCAGAAAAGCCACAGTGGTCTGGGTGTCGGTCTTTAAGTCGGAAAGGAAATCGGACGGCTGGGCCGTGGCTTGCACACCGTGAATCAGCACACTCATTTCGGCCTTGTACGTGGGCGGGTAAGATGAAAATTACCACAAACAAGAAGGAGGAGATGATCATCATTGCCATTTCTTATAAGCAAATATTTTGTATCTGTTTTATGGAAGGAAGGTTTCTCAGCCTCTCAAAGGAAAACAGATATATTTGTACTGTCAATTATTTGGATTTAAAAGATATTTTAAAACAAGCAGAAAGAAGACTCACATTTTTATGACTCAGTCAATCATTTGGTTCTCATTATGTGACGCATGTGCTTACGCCCAAGTATACACGGCCAAAGATTTCCAAAATGAAGGAATTTCTTAAAGGCGTTTCTAATTAACAAAAAATAATTGTTCAAAACCTCAATTCACCCAAATCTTATTTCTCTGAATAGATAGTTTAATCTCAGGATTTTTTGCAATAGTTGTGATGCCATATTCGCAAATTCTGGGCCAAATTAGGAGACCGTAGAAATACATATTACTTTATAATTTTATATGCATACAATTCTTTTGAAATTTTATTTTGGACAAATCGATCGGAGAGTTGATGATGGCCAATGCATGGGCTTCACTACTCTTTATAGAAGAATTGATGGTCTTAATTACTTAAAAATTCCCTAACAAAGATTAATAAAGTTATCTCTTTCAATTATTTAAATGGATTTGATTATTTTTTTAGGATTAAATTCTAGACGGCTTATATAAATTGAGACTTAAAGAAAAATTTTATTTATTTTTAAATTTTTAATATAATAATAGGATGCAAATTGTATTTTTAAATCTATAATTTTGAAGCTTCTTTAAAAATCATTATTCTAATTTTTGAGATACAAGAAGGTTGTAATAGAAATAAAAATATGCCGAAGAATGAAAAAGAAAATGAGATAAATTATGATTAGAGAGTTGTGATAATGTCATCTGTTTTCTCAAAAAAAAAAAAAAAAAAAAATACAGTTTTGAGTCTTTTTTTATTTATTATATTCTTTTTATGCACAGTTTACATACTTTTCTTTAGGTTTTCTATTTTATTATTATGTTGCCACTTTTTTGCAAAAATGTATAGGAAAATCAATTTGAGGGGCCTTTGCCTAAGTCATCTGCCCCTTGAGCGGTCCCTTATTAAACCTAGTTTTGATGGATCATGCCAACCTTAGTTTTTAAATAAATTTATATATGTATACCATTTTAAGCAAAGAATAATAAAAATAAAAATACAAAAAATATATCTGAAATATATATAAATATTTATAGTCTTTCATTCCCTCCGAAGCACCTCTTCTCTCCATTTTGTCCAATTAGGAAAGTACAATATCATTTAAAAAAAAAAAGATATATGATCAATAAAAAAGATCAATTTTTTAAAACATAACTATTAGAAAGTAATATTTTAAAAATAAGATAAATAGAAAGAGAAAAAGAAAAAAGATAATTTTTAAAACAAAGAAATGAAAATATTATACAATCAAACAACTTTTTTCGAGGATTTTGTATATTTTGTATAAAACCAAAATCATATATATTTTGTATAACCTCACATTGGATTAGTCAAAATAATAATATAATATTATTTTTTAATAATAATATTGTATTATTTTTTTCATATTTTGCAACTACATTTACTATATGTTAATTGTTTAGAAAAAACTATATGTTAATTAATAATTTAATTTTTACTTAAATTATTTGTTTCCCAATTATTATTTTTTCTTAACCTATTTTTTTCATCTTCAATTATTATTACTTCCTCTATTTTTGCAAGAGATACAAGGTCAGTTGGATATTAAAGTGGAGCTACGATTGTAATAGTGATTTACTAGTCCGACATTAGTTTGTCAAGTGGTGGAACATATTTCCTAACACAAAATGTTATTGAGGAATTTTCATCTGCTAAACATATAACTTTGCCTAAATATCCAAACAATCAGGCCATTACTTCTGCTAAATCTTAGAAATTTTTTGGAAGACTCAGTAAAAACTACTAAACTTGATTTAAAACTGAAAGGTGTTTTTACCTTCTCTCATGTTACTCTTGCTTATTATACTATCAAGGATATTGATGTATACAAAGGTAAAGCCATAAAAGAATAAGCTGATTAAGAAGAAGAAGATACTTCATCTCTATCTCTAACAGTTTCAGATATGGTTGCTCCTATTCATCACAACTAGCTTACTATAATTAATAGAGTTTTTGAAATTGATTTAATTGCTTTATATAACGAATATATTGATAGCAATGACTTTATAATTTCTTGAATGAGCTCAAAATTATATTATTCAAAGTTCAATCCGAAATGAAAAAAACTCTAGTCATGAACTTATAAAATTACAAAAGGGCAAACTGGTATTTAAGCAATATTTTGAAATACCTGACTAGCCTGTAAAAGCACTTCACTTATCCTTATTCCTTTCCCTGCTGCGTTTTGACTCTAAGGTTTAAGGTAATGCGCCGATCCTACCGTAAAATACTTGCATTTTCCTCATGGGCCTCGAGAGAGACAAAATGACTGATAATTGTGATAATTTATCTTATAGGTTTCCCAATTCTTTCTTTCTTATTTTGTTGCTTTCAATGTCATTCTCTTTTTCAGGAAAACAATTTGGGTCGTTTATTATTTTTCTTCCCTTCGGTGTCATATTAAGAAAATCAATTTGTGGGGCCTTGACTAGGGGTGGAGCCTTCGACAATTGCCTAAGTCACCTGCCCGTTGAGCCGGCCCTAATTAAACTTAGTTTCTTAAAACCTGTGTCAGCAAGGTATTCAATTAGTCCGCAGCTTTTGATTCATTCATTCAACCAATCCGTTCAACTTGACTTTGATTAATTCCTTGAAGATGCGAGTATTTAAAAAACTTAAACAATTAATTGGAAACGAGCTAGTTACTTGTAATGGCTTACATTTGATCAGTTAAAATTAGCTTGAGGTTCTTGTCAAAACTATGTAGTGAACAAATTCTTATGCTCTAATTTAGGGCTGAGCACCGATTCAACCGGAGTTTGGATTTGGCCTCCTCTGACTCTGACTCCGACTTTATCGGAGGCCGAATCCGACCTCCGACTCCGACTCCGACTCCGCTTACATCCCACTCCGCTCCGACTCCGACTCCGACTTGTCGGAGCGGAGTCGGAGTTGGGCTTTTTTTTAGACTTTTTTCTTTGACCCAATTAACATTTCAATTTTACAATTTGTAACTCTAATCGGATTTAGGCTTCTATATCAATTTTTTTAAAAAATATAATTTGAGATTTCTAATTTATCTAACCAAAATTATCACATTAGAAAATAAAACTAAATTCAAAATCTATCACTATAAAAAATAAAACTAAACTCAAATGTGCAACCAAAATTAAAAACTAAATTAAAACTAAATACACGTTAAAATTACATAACCAAAATGACAACCTAAAATTAAAAATACATAACCAAAATTAAAACCTAAAATTAAAAATACATAACCAAAGGTCCAAAATTACAACCTAAAATTAAAAATACATAACCAAAGGTCCAAAAAATGTCATTTTTCAACTTGTGCCTAAAAAAAAAGAACAAAATTAGTAAAGAAATAAGACACCATATAAATTTATAAAAATAAAGAAAGCAAAATTGAAATAAGATACCAGAAACAAGATTGTCAATCCTCTTCACGAAGTATGCTGGCCATAGAATTGGCTAATTCTGCATTAAGATGTTAAAGTATAGGAAATTAGTATTACAAAATGTTAAAATCAACTCATATAACAACTTAAAAAAATCTCTAAATACATTACCTGAGTCTAGCTTATAGCTCTCTGCATCATCAATGGCTTCAGAATAATTTTGACTCAAGCATATGGGAGTAGACTTCAACCAATTTTGCGAGCACACGAGAGCTTCTACAGTTCTAGGAGCCAAAGAGCCAAAGATCCAGGACACGGCCTCCTGTGCTAAATGTTGACTCAAATGCAACGGTGGTGATAGGAATGACCAATATATCTCTTGCCATTAGAGCAAGAACTGGATACTTGGTGGAGTTGACTTTCCACCAATTTAAAATATTAAAACTCCCCGTAGGAATCTCAATGTTCTCCAACAAATACCGCTCTAACTCCGACTTACAATCCATCAAGGATACTGTATGCTCTTTATGGAACTCCCTCAAAAAATCCAAGGGATCATAGTCTGTAACTGTACTACTACTCCTCATTGATGCACTAGCTTCACCGCTTTGAGTTTTGTTAGCACCAGTTACGCACCCACCACCAAACTCTACATATGCCTCATACAAATATTCCATATCCCTCTTGAGGAGTGCAACAAATTCCTCACCCTTCTCCTCACCCAATGTTTTCTTGAACCAATATGCTTGAGTAACCAATTTGAACTGCGGATCAAGAATAGCAGCAATAAACAACAACCGATTTATTTTTTCAAGATCACCCCAATATTTATTATACTTTGTCTTCATTCTGAAAGCCATTGAACTCAAACGTCGATTACTATTGTCACAAAAAATATTCAAGTGTTTATGAATGACAATAAACTCTTGGACATAATTATTTGATGTGACATATAGTGTACCAAAAATGCGCAATGTAACACCATTAAATATTTGAAGAAACTTCGAAAAGTTTCTTATGGTCTCCCAATCATCCGGCCCAGGAGCTCCTAGACCCTTTTCCCATGTCCATCCTCAGACAAATAAACTCGTAAGTAGGGATCTTCATCAAGCAAAAGTTGGAAGGCTTTTTGATACTTCTCAGCCACGTCCAACATAAGAAAAGTCGAATTCCATCTAGTAGGCACGTCAAGAGTCAAAAAACTAGAGTATTGAACTTTTGATCTATCAACACAAGACTTGAAAGTGGCAAGTCTTTGGGGAGAAGACTTCACATACTTAATCAAATTTCGGACCCTTACAATTGAGTCATCAACATCTTTCAAACCTTCACTCACAATAAGGTTTAAGATGTGTGCCGTACATCTCATGTGAATAAACTCGTGACTTGCTATACAATCCGCACTTCCTATTTCCCTTGTTCTCAACCAATCAATAGCGGAGTCGTTAGAGGTAGCATTATCCACTGTAATTGTGAGGATTTTGTCAATGCCCCAATCAAGCATACACTCCTCCAACTCCCTCCCAATCGTTGCCCCCTTATGGTCGCTAATCCAAACAAATGAAATGATCCGCTTATGCAACTTCCAATTATTATCAATAAAGTGAGCGGTCACACACATGTAATTAATATTTTGGATAGAAGTCCAAGTGTCGGTGGTCAGGCATACTCTTTGTTTGGTGGTCAAAAACATTTTCTTCAAGCTATCATTCTTTCTCAAGAATACCCTCATGCAGTCACGCATTACGGTAAATCGAGAAGGAATAGGAAACCTCGGATCAAGGGCTTTAACAAATTCCTGAAACCTTTCTCCCTCAACAAATCTAAATGGTAGCTCATCCACTATCACCATCCTAGCAAGGGCAGCTCAGATTTTTTTCTCATTATATTTGGCCATCCCTAAGGTCTTCTCCCCTTCCCTTCCTTCACTTCTTGCTTCCGGGACCAAGAATGTTTGACTCTTGTCCAATTTACTCTTACGGTTTTTGGGGCAAAGTTGGATGTGTGTTTTCATGGCCGAAGTGCCTTGCCTTTTGGGATGGCATTTCCATTGCCTATGACAATGATTACAAGTAGCTATAGGCTCTTCGGGATCACAATCGGGCACTCTTGTGAAGTGGGACCATACCTCAGACCTATTCTTAATATTTCTACTACTAGGTGGAGGGCGAGGGGTAGAATGAAAGGCACTAGGAGTACCTACCGAAGAGCCTATTGGTCCGCTAGACTCATCAACTATTGGACTGGGAATATCAATCGGTTGTTCTGGGGCTGGAATGCCAGGACAAGATGCACCTGTGGATGTAGGAGTGTTTGTGCCTTCCATATCCATAATTTAATAACTAGAACTGTAAAACACAACAAAGAAGATGCACATAAACAAAATAAATTCATGAACTAATGTAAAGATTACTCAAGTAACTTATATGATATACATATATAGTAGTAATGAGAAAAAATGTCCTATGAATCTATAAATGTGGTTGCATCGCTCGACCCTCGCTTATCAAGGAAGATCCTACAGCCAACTCAACGCCAGCTCACGTTCAACAGATATAGTAAAATCAGCAAAGATTTGTGGAAGCATAATTCTAGGATCAGTTTCTTATTTGGTTGTAACTTTCTGTAAATATAGAATTTACGTTACTGCTTTCCATAGTTAGATTGTTCAAATGCTTTGTATAAAAACCTGCTATGTACATCAATATATTTCAATGAGATTTAGAATTCTCAAAAGCCAACAGCAGTGTTAATCCTTTACATGGTATCATTGAGTCGGTCTCTAACGAGATATACTTTCCTTCCGAAATGAATACACTTCCTGGGTCCTCCTCTGTCAATCCGATTATTACCATCAACGCTTCCACTACCATCAATGAAAAACTTACGCCTGCTACCTTCCCTCAATGGAGAGCCCAATTCGAAGCACTGTTAATTGGCTACAATCTCATCGATTTTGTTACCGGCAAGCTTACATGTCCGGTCATAGATGCAGAAGATTATGCCACCTCCAAAGCAGCGAATTCCCACTGGATTCGCCAAGATAAACTAATCCTCCATGCTCTCCTTGCGTCCACTTCCCCTGCCATCACTCCACTTCTTGCATCCTGTAAAACCTCCCATAATGCTTGGACAACACTCACTCGTCTATATGTAGGAAAATCCAGAACCCGTGCGATGCAACTCAAGGAGAATCTTACATTGCACACTCGTGGCAGTCGTTCGGTCACTGACTTTCTGCATGCAGTCAAGATAATCGCAGATGAGCTTGCGATTATTGATCATCCCATTTCGGATGATGATTTAACTCTCTACATCTTAAATGGATTGGGTCCCGAGTTCCGTGAAATTGTTGCACCAATTCGTGCTCGAGAATCCTCTCTAAACTTTGAGGAACTTCATGATCTCCTTGTTGGTCATGAAAATTATCTTCGGCGACTGGAAACCAACTCGGTCTGGAGGAACAAACAACAATGAAAGCCAGCATCGTTCATCCTCCACCAACAAAAGCTGAGACAACAAAAAAAGGTGGGCTTCGAATTCGGGTCCCATAAAATTCAAACCCAAGTGCCAACTATGTGACCAAGTGGGCCATACGGCCAAAACTTGTTCCAAACTTGGATCCAGTCCTGTCACTGCCAACTGTGCAGCGTCCAATACGTCCAAAGATCACAAATGGCTGGTTGATTCCGCCGCATCTCACAACATGACAACGGATCTTTCCAATCTTTCGATTCACTCTGAATATGATGGTACTGATGAAGTAGTAATTGGAGATGGGTCAGGTTTGCCTGTATCTCATGTTGGTTCATTATCTTTTACATCGTCTAATCGTATTTTTCATCTCAAAGATACTTTATGTGTTCCCACCATCAAAAAAAATTTAATCTCTGTTCATAATTTCACCAAACATAATGATGTTTATCTTGAATTTCATCCCTCTTATTTTTTGGTGAAGGATCGGATCACGGGGGCGACACTACTTAAAGGCGCATGTGAAGATGGTGTGTACTCCTTGCCGGAGAAGCTAGCTATGGCATCCAAAAAAATCACAGCCTATGTTCATGAACGTACCACCACAGATGGTTGGCACAAGAGACTTGGTCATCCATCTTCTAAAATTGTCAATCATTTAATTCGGGCTTTTTCATTACCTACCAATAAAAATGCCAATAAAGCTTTATGCAATGCGTGTTCCCAAAATAAAGCCCATTGTCAACCGTTTCATTCTCATGGTTTAACTAGTCAAGCACCACTTGAGTTAATTTATACGGATGTTTGGGGTCCCTCACATGACATTGGTCTTGATGGCTCAAAATATTATCTCATTTTTATTGACCATTACACAAAATATATCTGGCTCTATCCAATGTCTACAAAATCGAGTGTTCAAATTATTTTTCCTCAATTCCGACATCTTGTGGAAAATAGATTTAACACTCGCATCAAGAGTCTATACTCTGACAACGGAGGTGAATACATTGCTCTAAAATCCTATTTTTCGGTTCATGGTATTGGTCACTACACAACCGCCCCTCATACTCCCCAACAAAATGGCATGTCTGAAAGACGACATCGACATCTTGTTGAAACCGGTCTCACTCTTCTCACAGATGCAAATTTACCTCGCTCATAAGGCCTTTCAAACAGCTGCGTATCTAATTAATAGAATGCCCACTGCAACCTTGAATAACCGAACTCCATTTGAGAAGCTTTTTAATCAAACTCCAGATTATCTCAAACTCAAACAATTCGGTTGTCTTTGCTTCCCGTTGACCCGGCCATATAATAAACACAAGCTTGAGCCCAAAGCCAAGCCGTGTCTTTTTGTGGGCTACTCACTCTCTCAAAATGCATACCTATGCCTAGAGCCCACAACCCATCGTGTATACCACTCACGGCATGTGCTATTCGATGAAAGCAAATTCCCCTTTGCTGAACTGTGCCCTAAATCCCGTGAGAACCGGACCACTCCACCATTCTCTGCTGAAATTGATCATCCCGTATTCCTCTATCTGCCGACCAATCCGTCCCAATCCCTGCAGACCAATCAGCTCCAATCTCTGCCGACAAACACGCCTCAATCTCTGCCGCATGCTGCTCCTCCTGCATCGGGTACTCACCAGATTTCGGCGCCTCTGATGGACTCGTCTCCTCCACCGATTTCTCACCAGGTATGTGTTCCTCCCTCCTCTTTATCTGATTTGCCTATTATTTCTCCCATAAATAATCCACCCCTATCCGGTTCTGAAATACCACCTGTGACCCGAAGCCATAATATGGTAACTCGTTCTATGAATAATATTTATAGACCGAAAAGATCATTTCTGGTCACTAGGCATCCGATCCAACCCTCCTTGGAACCAAACACAGTTAGTGAGGCCCTATCTGATTCTCGGTGGAGAGATGCCATGTCCTCTGAGCTCACAGCTCTCATGCGCCATGGTACATGGCAGCTGGAAATTCCTCCACACGGATGCAATATTATTGGATGCAAGTGGGTTTTTCGGATAAAAAGGTTGGCTGATGGTTCAATTGAACGGTATAAAGCGCGATTAGTCGCCAAGGGTTTCAATCAACGACCCGGTCTGGACTATAAAGAAACTTTTAGTCCCGTAGTGAAACCCGTTACCATCCGTACTGTGTTGTCCATTGCTGTAATAAATGGTTTGTCACTTAGACAACTTGATGTCAATAATGCGTTTCTGCATGGACATCTTACGGAAAAAGTATACATGAAGCAGCCCCCTGGCTTTCGGGACCCAGAAAAACCAGACCATGTTTGCTGTCTTCGCAAGGCTATATACGGTCTCAAACAAGCACCCCGTGCTTGGTATTCTGCTCTTAAGCAAGCACTGATTCAGTTTGGATTTCTGAATACCAAGTTTGACTCTTCTCTGTTTGTTTACACTGCTGGTTCAATACTTGTCTATTGCTTAGTGTATGTTGATGATTTAGTCATCACAAGAAATGATTCAAACTTTGTGGCAAATATTATTACTCAGCTTGGCCAAAAATTTTCCATCAAAGATCTGGGTCCCCTGCATTTCTTTCTTGGTATTGAAGTTATTCCTACAAGTCATGGACTGTTCTTAACACAGCATAAATATGTCCGTGATCTCTTGGCTAAAACAAACATGGATTGCGCTGAGGATGTTACAACTCCATTATCAACCTCGGTTGATCTAAAATTGGATGATGGCACTTCAGCAGTAGATTCAACTGAGTATCGTCGTGTCATTGGAGCCCTGCAGTATCTCTCTCTAACTCGACCTGACATCAGCTTTGCAGTCAACAAGTTATCTCAGTTCATGCATCGTCCCACACTGACTCACTGGACAGCCACAAAACGATTACTTCGTTACTTGAAGAACACAATCTTTCATGGCATAACCATTCAAAAAAACATCAGTCCAACACTTACATGCTTTTCTGATGCTGACTGGGCAGGAAATCTGGATAATAGAAGTTCCACCTCCGCTTACCTCATTTTACTTGGTACCAATCTCATCTCATGGAGTTCAAAGAAACAACGAGCAATTGCAAGGTCATCCACCGAAGCTGAATATAGGGCGCTGGCCACTGCAACATCTGAGTCTATGTGGATACTTTCACTGTTTCAAGAAATGAAGTTCACACTCAAACAGCCACCCTTATTGCTTTGTGACAATTTAGGTGCCACACACCTTAGCTTCAATCCAATTCAGCACTCAAGAATGAAGCATATTCAGATAGACCTTCATTTCGTCAGGGATTTGGTTCAAAAAAATGTTCTTCAAGGGCGACATGTCCATACCAATGATCAGCTGGCAGACTTACTCACAAAGCCTCTCTCGCGTCAAAAAACAGATCTACTCAAAACCAAGATCGGACTTACTGATGGCAGCCCGTTCTTGCGGGGGCGTATCAAGGAAGATCCTACAGCCAACTCAACGCCAGCTCACGTTCAACAGATATAGTAAAATCAGCAAAGATTTGTGGAAGCATAATTCTAGGATCAGTTTCTTATTTGGTTGTAACTTTCTGTAAATATAGAATTTACGTTACTGCTTTCCATAGTTAGATTGTTCAAATGCTTTGTATAAAAACCTGCTATGTACATCAATATATTTCAATGAGATTTAGAATTCTCAAAAGCCAACAGCAGTGTTAATCCTTTACACGCTCGACACCGAGCTCGAGCGAACTCAGGCAGAGTGTGCCGCTCGGCCCTCGCTCGACACTGAGCTCGAGCGAACTCAGGCAGAGTGTGCCGCTCGACCCTCGCTCGACACTGAGCTCGAGCGAACTCAGGCAGAGTGTTCCGCTCGACCCTCACTCGAGCGAACTCAGGCAGAGTGTGTCGCTCGACCCTCGCTCGACACTGAGCTCGAGCGAACTCAGTGCTTACTGGGTTAAAAGCTTCTGCTTAGTGCTTACTAGAAGAATGGGAAAAAACCTAATATCCACACAACAATCCTAAAATCCACAACTATCCAGCGATTCCAGCACACAAACAAACCTAATATCCACAACTATCAAGAAAATGAACAAAAATAATGCAAAAATAGTTAAGATATACAAATTATAGAGAGATAAAGAGAGAGAGAGGCACCTCGATTTTGCAAAGAATGGGCTTTCAGAGGGGCGACGGAGGTCGGAGGGACGACAGAGGAGCGACAGGTTCATGGGTTCAGATGAGAGGTACAGGTTCTAACTTCTGTCGGTGAAGGTTGAGATGAGAGGTGAGGCACTGAGGAGTGAGGAAGAAATCTGATTCAGCGAAGGGGGTGGGGAGGGGAGGGAATTCCCGGGGGGGGGGGGGGGGGGGGGGGGGGGGGGGGAAGTGAAAACCCTAATGGGTTGCACAGAAACGGCGCTGTTTGGGGTTAAAAATTGGGAAAAAAAAAGTTAGTAAAAATAACTTTAATAAGTTAGTAAAAATAAATTAATAAGTTAGTAAAAATATATTTAAGTTAGTAAAAATATATACTATTAAATATATTATATATTAGTAATACACTAATACTAATACTATTAGTCTATTAATATTTAGTAAATTAGTAATATTTATTAACTTATTTACTATAGTCTAATAACTAGATAGTCATCATAGTCTAGATGTAATAACTAGTAACTAATAATATCTAATAACACTAGTTACACTAGTACTAATAGATAACAACTTAAAGATACTAATTTAATATACATATAACTAATATATACTATTAAATATATTATATATTAGTAATACACTAATACTAATACTATTGGTCTATTAATATATAGTAAATTAGTAATATTTATTAACTTATTTACTATAGTCTAATAACTAGATAGTCTAGATGTAATAACTAGTAACTAATAATATGTCCATAACACTAGTTACACTAGTACTAATAGATAATAACTTAAAGATATATATTTAATATATATGTAACTAATAGTATACTATTGAACTATATTAGTAATTTACTATATACTAATAGTCTAATACTATTAGTCTATTAGTAAGTTAGTATATAGTATATAGTAAATTAGTAATATTTATTAACTTATTTACTATAGTGAATAGTCTATAACAAATATTTAATAACTAGATGTAATAACTAGTAACTAATTATATGTAATAACACTAGTTACACTAGTACTAATAGATAATAACTTAGAAGATATTAATTTAATATATATTAACTAATAGTATACTATTATATATATATATATATATTATATATTAGTAATACACTAATACTAATACTATTAGTCTATTAATATATAGTAATATTTATTAACTTATTTACTATAGTCTAATAACTTATAACTAGATAGTCTAGATGTAATAACTAGTAACTAATAATATGTGATAACACTACACTAGTAGTAAATTACTAATAGATAATAACTTAAAGAAAATAACTTAAAGATATTAATTTAATATATACAACTAATAGTATACTATTATATATATTAGTAATTTACTATATACTAATAGTCTAATACTATTAGTCTATTAGTATATAGTAAATTAGTAATATTTATTAACTTATTTACTGTAAGTTTATAACTAATAACTAGTGCTAATCGCTAGTACATTATTGGATTTAACTAATAATGTTACTATATTTATATTTATATGATTACTATATAGAAAAATACATATATTTTTTATAAAATATGTACACTAGCGGAGGAGAGTCGGAGCCGAAGGATCGGAGTCGGATCGGAGCGGAGTCGGAGTCGGATCCGACTGGACTCCGACTCCGACTTTTATCAGGAAAAAAACTCCGACTCCGACTTTTCCCGGAGCTGAGTCGGGGTCGGAGTCGGATTTTCGGATTTCTGCTCAGCCCTACTCTAATTTCTGAAGACTAACGAATGTGCTAAATAAAATATATAAAAATTCGCATTTTAATAACATTCTAAGTACTAAATCAGGCCTGCATGTGTCTATAGCAATTTATAAATTAAATGTGAGACCCACTCGTTAGATGATTGAAGAAAAAAGCTCCACAATGGAGGACGTATGCCAGTAATCATGTGGAATGAGATTATCTAAACCGAAATGAAGAAAAGTCACGACGTCGATGGTCAAGTCATTAAATTTGAAAAGTCGTGCACTAATTAATTAAGCAGGCCATGGATGTGAAAAAGATATCCATTTACTAGAAAAATCAGCAACAGTAATGAAGCATGTTTTATACATCCATCAATATCTCAAAGTTACTTGGAAAATGTAAGGATTTTATAAGGTTGTGTAGACAAATTGAATTCGCATGTTGCTATACTTTATGAGAGGTACTCGATGGTCTAACTTTATACCAACATGAGTGGACTTTGAATTTATTATCGAGTTGCATTTTATATTTTGAAATAATTTATATATTTTTTAGAAGTTTAAACTTACAAGCTCATGTAACTTTTTTTTCAACAAAATAACTTACAGTACTTGGCATATGTTTATCTACAAATTTTGACTAACTTTATGATTTGGTAAATTTCCTTTATATAATTTATCTATACACATTTACTAAATGATTCATTCGTGAATATAAACTCCTAATCAATAATTAGATGGCATGACTCATATAAATTACATTCATGCCATACAAAGCTGTTTTAGGCATTACATCCATCCATTTGGTATTCCGCAAAGAAGGTAAGTGTCTATCGTGGGGTAGGTTGTTTGGGCAACTGAAAGGTTGGATCCACTCTCATCCGTGAGGGAGGTTGAGTTATCGCGTGGGCTGGTCCTGCTTATCATCTCTCACGATGAGATAAGTTGTTCGAGTAGTTTGAAACTTGATCCACTCCCACCCATTGACATCATAGGAAATGTAAGTTTTGGGATTAGGCTGGTGCTGATCCTATTCTTTGTCATGACAGAGGTTGAGTAGCCGAAGGGCTAGACCCGCTTTCCCCTGGAGTCTCGCAGGTAGGTAAGTTACCAGGCAATCTAGGATTGAAGCCACTTCCGCCTATTGACGCTCACAAGAAATGTAAGTTGTCGGGCGGCCGAGGGCTGACCTTCACTCCTCCACAGGAGGGATAAAGTCGTGTACAAATTAATTAAGCAGGCCATGGACGTGAAAAAGATGTCCATTTACTAGAAAAATCAGCACCAGTAATAGAGCATGTTTTATACACCCATCGATATCTCGAAGTTACTTGGAAAATGTAAGGAATTTATAAGGTTGTGTAAACAAATTGAATTCGTACGATGCTATACTTTATGAGTGGTACTCGATGGTCTAATTTTATACCAACATGAGTCGACTTTGAATTTATTATCGAGTTGTATTTTATATTTTGAAATAATTTATATATTTTTTATAAGTTTAAACTTACTCGCAAGGTCATGTAACTTTTTTTTCAACAAAATAACTTATATAATAGTACTTGGTATATGTTTATCTACAAATTTTGACTAACTTTATGATTTGGTAAATTTCCTTTATATAATTTATCTATACACATTTACTGAATGACTCGTTCGTGAATATAAAATTCTAATTGATAATTAGAAGGCATGACTCATATAAATTTTGACTATCGACCCTCATAGGGAGATAGGTTGTATGGGCAATTGGGATTGAACTTGCTCCTGCCTATTGAAGCTCACGAGGAATGTAAGTTGTCGAGCAGCCGAGGGTTGGCCCGCACTTCATCGTGGAGGGATAAAGCTGTCTTAGGCATTACATTCATCCATTTCATATTCTGCAGAGAAGGTAAGTGTCGGACAGCTGAGCAATTGGTCCGCACTTCTCCATGGGCTGCCGAAAAGGTTGGATCCACTCTCATCCGTGAACACGTCAAGTGCAATGTACCCCATGGTCCACTCTCATCCGTGAGGGAGGTTGGATCCACTCTCATCTGTGAACACTTCAACTGCAATGTACCCATAAAGTTTATGGGTTGAAATTCAAAGATAGCATTTCCTACAAAACCAACGATGGCAGTATTTTATAGAACACAACTATATTGCATTACAGATATTCACTTTCTTGATTGAAAGTGCGCACATTGAAAACCGATTAATTAAGCATCAGAAAAAAAATCAATCCAAACTAACTTAGGTACCACGTTTTGTTTTAGAATTGGCTAATCACCAAGAACATAACTAAAAGATAGGCAAAAGAATCAAGGAGAGAAAAACAAAATACCATCACAATACTTGCCCTTAGGGCTACCATACAAAAATGAAAATCTATAAAATTTGTACTCAGACAATTCATTTATATCATACCAATCTGTAAAATAAAATGCTATATTGTAGCCATAACATTAGAACATATTACCTGTTCAAATTCGTAGCTGAACTTGGTGGGAAGTAGAAGAGCAGCCGCTGAAGCAAAAGAGTAGCTTCTATCTTACGGTCTGGCCTACGTACTATTACCAAATCTGATGGTGTCTCTTTCAAAAAGTTCGTAACAGAGATCCACGAAGAAGAAGACCCATCCAAATATCTTACGGCCTCTTGAAGACCAACACGAATGAAGACGACACTTGACCCAAACGAATGAAGACGACACTTGACTCACACGAATGAAGACTAGACCCACAAAAATACCTACACAGATCCACTTTAAGACAAGAAGATCTCGGTGCCGAGGACGAGCTTGAGTAGAAAACGACATCACGAAGCTGAACACGGCCTCAAGAAGAAGACAACGCCACGAAGCTTCAGACCAGACCACCACGACTCCACGACCCAAGCTTTTATGAGATCAAAGACCACTACAAGCTTCAAACCAGACCACCACGACTCCATGACCCAAGCTTCTATGAGATCAAAGACCACTACAAGCTTCAGACCAGAGCACCACAAAATTTCTGTGAGATCGAAGACCACCTATGCCCAGAGCACCACGAAGCCACAAACCTTTTGTGAGCATGAAGATGAGGTTGTAGAGCAGAGGACCAAGAAGCGGGAATCAGCTCTGAAGTTTTGATCTTGATCTTTTTTTCTTTTTTTTTTCTTTTTTTTTTAATCAAAAATCAGATGATGATGTGGCGACTCTGCGGCAACTATATGCGACAACTGTACGTAGCAGTCTTGGCTATGCAAATATGTTGCTGTAGCGCCATAATATATGTCATGTTATACTGCCTATATAGCTTCTATTCTTGAAATTTTGAACAAGCCCAAGGTACACCATTCATGGTCATGATTTAGTGATGCCTGGACTTCTGCATAGATATCTCAACCAATCCATTTATAGAAGACATGATTAAAATTGAAAAACACCTTACCGGATTAAATCTATAGAAGAACAAAAGGGAAGCAAAAAAGAACTCATATAATGGAGAAGAAAATAGTTTGATTGGTATAATTGAGCTCTTTACTACTCAGAAAGCCGTCAATGAGCCTCGTTGCTCCCAAGAGAACCACCACGGCCTACATTTCTTTACGTTGTTGCCATTTTTGCTACGTATAACTTATCATTATTGATCGAGTTAATTTAAGGAAATCCTTAATGAATTATATATTATTGGTACGACTGTGGAAACCCACTCTTCTCAATTATACCATTGCTCCCGCATTTCTCTTCTCAAACCATGCCCTTTATGACCTCTAGTTATCCTTGTAATGCCTCACTGCAATACTAGAGGACCTAACATTCATTACCCTTCTGCCAATCTTGGTAGCAAATCACTCATCCATCTCAATAGCTCATTATAAGCATACAATTGGAAAGAAAATTAACCAATCCTAGTTTAATATTTAAGAAATTTACAACTTATAGTCTTTTTTCTTTTAAAATAAAAGTAAAATAATGGTCCGTTGAATATATATAAAGCAAAAAAAAAAATGTTTATTTTTTTGCTAAATAAAAGCAACGTGTACGAACCAAAGCAGGATTTCTATTCAATTACTTCTTGCGAGAGAATTGTTGATAAGAAAAGTTACAATAAATAGAGCAAAGAAGGAAATATATAGATATAAATATATATATATATATATATATATATCTAACTCTCTCTCACACACACACAATATATATTTAAATTTGCCATAAAAAATCATTTCTATAAGCATCAATCTCTAAAAGATTAGAGAGTTCTGTGGACACAACCTGTAAAATTGAACAAAATAAAATCTTGTCCTTTTCTTTTTTCAAGATATTTATATGCAAACAATTCTTTTAAAATTTTATTTTAAACAAACTGGAGAGATGAATTATGATCATGGTCATACCATTGCAATTGATGATGGCCATCACTAACTAAACCCATATCAATATGCCTCACGGCCCAAGAGAATAAGACCACCCACTAAAAGAGCGTGGAAAACCTCAAAGCTTGTGGCTTCTCTCTCTCTCTCTCTCAAAGCCCAACCTCCATTACATGGGCTTCACTACTCTTTATATAAAAAAAAATTTGATGGGCTTAGTTTCTTAACAAGAGTACTAAAGTAAGGGCCAAAGACCCATATAATTGTTGTTATCTCTTTCAATTGTTTAAATGAATTTATTAATTTTTTATTTTTTGGATTAAACCTAATTTTGACAGACGCCAACCTCAGTTTTTAAATACAGTTTTATATGTTTACCATATTCAGCAAAAAAAACTAACAAAATAAATATATTAAAAATATGTATGAAACATATTCTTCCATTAAAATCATTTGTAATAGTATTGTCTTTCATTCCGCTCCCAAGCACCTCTATTATTCTTGTCTCCACTTTGTTGAATTAGAAAAGTACAATATACACACATATATATATAGTTTAAAATATGATTGCTAAAAAGGGATGATTTTTTATTTTTTTTTTGAAAACAAGATTAATAGAAAAAAAGATAAATTTTTAAAAGAAAGAAATGAGAATATTTATATAATCAAATTATTTTCCTCGAAACTTTCAAATGGTATCTGTACATGTACCATGGTGAACCAAGTAGGCCATGTGCAAGTCTCCCTTAGCATCTCTGAGCACTCCACCCGCCCCTGCAACACCAAGATTCCCATTTGAACTTCCATCAACATTCAACTTTATACGTCCAATTACCGGCTTTGTCCATTGCACCAACTTAGGAACTAAGCTTTTCGGAGGTTTGATTGGGATGTTAAGCTCCATTCGAATTTTCTCATCTCGACTCGATAACAGTTTCCCCGCTTTAAGCTTTTCACTTTCGCTAACCATGTCTTAATATTATACCACACGGTAACAGCCGAATCTTTAACTCCTTCCATTCGTGCCTTACATCATCTTAACCAGAGGGACCAAGTCACAATTGATGGAATGATACCCATTAGATGCCCCATTTGTGATGATTTAGAAGCTTTGGCAAACCAGGCCTCCACTACTTGGTTCCAACAACTTCCTGTAATTCTGCCCAAACCCATCTACGCATATGTTCCATACTTCATTTGCAATATCACCATTTGCAAGCACATGGTTTCTATCTTCATATCCACCATTCAAGCAACAGTCACATTTTGAAGCTATTGGAATGCCAATGTTTCTTATTTTATCATCCACACTTAAAACATTGTTGAAGACTTTCCACATAGTAAGAGAAATATTCTTTGGGATGCAAGAGTGCCATACCCAATCTGCCCATCTAACCTTGGGAGCACTTACTCGAATACAGTTCCATGCACTTTTAGTGGAGAATTTTCCATCATTGTTAGCTGTCCATACCAGTAAGTCTGACCCTGCTCTGTTTTTGCTTAGAACTTCCAACACTTTTTCGGCTAGCTCTCCCCCTAGTAGACAATGTAACTTAGCAGCATCCCAACCATTCTCAATTTTGCATTATGTAACTTGTAGGCTTGGAGAATCACCCATAGGAACCAAATTACTTAGAGGACCCTCATCCAACCACTTATCAAACCAAAAGGATATATTTCCATTTTTAATCTTCCATTTTGATAGATTAAATACTTCAGGGATACATGAAGCTACCATCCTCTAGAATCTAGTACCTTTTCCCTTATCCACAAGAGAGATGTGATTATGCCTAACATACTTGGCTCTAAAAGACTTAGTCCACAGAGACTCCTCCACCATAATCTTCCACGCAAATTTCTTGAAGAGAGACTTTTGACTATCTGTAAAATTTCTAAACCCCATTCCACCTTCTGCTGCAGGTAAGCATAAATTATCCCATGACTTCCAATGTTTTTTTGGCTTTCCTTCATGCACACCCCAGAAAAAATTGCTTAGGCATCTATTGGTACTTTCCATCACCGAACAGGTACATACACAGTAGATAATAAATATATAGGAAGACTCATTAGGACATGCTTCAAGAGAAGCACACGGGCCCCATTAGCTAATAATTTATTTTTCCACCCTTCCAACCTTGCCTTTATTTTTTCAACAAGTTCCTCCAAGTAGATTGCTTTCATACGCCCAGAGATTATTGGAACTCCCAAGTATTTGAACGGCATCTTACCTTCCACAAACCTAGTGATTCGTAGAAGAGATCTCCTTCGAGCACTGGTGATATGTTTAGAAAAGGTTATAGAAGATTTGTCTTTACTAACGTTTTAGCCTGACCATTGCTCGTAAGTAGACAAAATATCCACAATGGCTCTCACTGATGCTTTACTCCCATTAGCAAAAATAACTATTTCATCGGCATATAACAAATGCGATATCAACGGTGTACCTCTAGGTTGCAAAAAAACACCAATTTTATTTTATTCAAATTTCGCCTTGAGCAATCTAGAAAGAATTTCTTCAACAATGATAAACAAATAAGGTGAGATTGGATCACCTTACCTCAATCCTCGAACACTTTTAAAGAAACCCTTTGAGACCCCGTTCATGACGATGGAGAAATGAGGGTTAGAAATGCATTGCCTGATCAAACCACACACCTGACTAGAAAATCCAAATTGAGACATAACATGCAAGAGGAAGTTCCAATCCACACTGTCATAAGCTTTTGCCATATCCAGCTTAAGGATGATATTACCACCTCGGACAGGTTTATTTATACTATGTATGAGCTCCTGTATAAGGCTTATGTTGTCGAAAATGCTTCGGCCTGGAATAAAAGTTCCTTGTGCTGGAGCTATAATACGTGGTAGCATGGAGCCAGCTGACTCACCAATATTTTGGAACAGATTTTGTAGAAGGCCGAGCATAGACTAATCAGTCTAAACTTGTCAAAGTTTGTTGGCACCTCCACTTTAGGAATAAGAGTCAAAAAAGATGCGGCAAAATTCATGGGAAGATAGTTTAGCTTGTTGTCGTAATCGAGTTTCTTCCCGTCCCAGCCAAGTGTTCAGTTCAATTTTAGCTACCAGGTAATCTTGCTCATCTTCCTCATTAAAACCATCTTGCATTTTTTCCTCTAACTTCACCACTCTGTCTTCCAAGAGCCTAATATTTAGTGTCGTAGCCCCAAAAACCTCCCTATTCCATCCACGCAAAATACTTTTAAGTCTTTTCAATTTTTTTGCCAATCGAGCCATCCCACTATCCTCTATCCCCTTCTCCCAAGAATCCGCCACACATGCCATGAAAGCCTCATGATTGACCCACATTTGATGGGATTTAAAAGGAGGAAAACCATACGGTGTTGTGGAATTTTTTAAACGAATCACCATTGGAGAATGATCCGAAGTACTCCTAGCTAAATATTCTAGGTGAGCCTCGAGAAAGACCAAAAGCACCTCGGCACTAATTAGAGCCTTGTCTAAGTAAGCCCAACTCCGCGAAGCTCCTTCGTGACCATTGCACCACAAAAAACGATTACCAGAATACCTTATTTCAGATAAGCCAGTAGAGTCAATAAAAGAATTAAAATCCTTCATTGCCGAACACTGTCAAGGTCTACCACCTCTACGTTCCAAATCATTTCTTATGATGTTAAAGTCTCCCAATACAAGCCATGGAATAAACTCCCTCACCCCATTAGATAAGGAATGCCATAAATTCCTACGCTCCACCTGGGTACATTTAGCATAGATGAAAGAAATACATAGTCTCTTACTTTGAATCTCTGTAAGCACAATAATTGATTCGTCGCCTCCACCAAATCTACCTTTACCCCCTGGGCCCATAGAATCCACAATTTCTCCCCTTGCAATTCATTTGATAAACAACCCTCAAACTGCATTTTTTGTTTAAAACTCTCCATGTGTCTTTGTGCTAATAAAGGTTCTGCCACAGCAACAATCCCAGGTCTATGCTTATTAACCAATTTATTCAACCTTCTCTTAGAAGTTCCCATCCCCCGTATGTTCCAAAAAAGAATGGACTTCATCATAAATTAAGTCCCGAGGGCCTTCCTCCTTTGTGTCTAATTAGGTTCTCAGAATCAAACATAATTGCCTTAGATTTACCAATATTCTCCACACCTTCTGCAATTTCTGAATCAGAAAAAATTATCGAGGCATCCCCACACATCTCGTCCTTAGACGCTTCCACATCCTCCACAGTCACCAACTCTCCTACAAGTTGAGCCTCTTCAACCACTTCTAAAGAGCCAAAAGGATCTAAATTTGTTTGAGGCACATATACCCCATTAGCACACATTTCCCGTCCTTCACCATATTCAATTCGATTTACTGTATTATTGTCCACAGCATCCAATAAATCAACATCAGCTTGAGCTCCAGGCTGTTGAAGTTCACAACATACCTGGTCCTTCACTTTCATGATGTCTCTTCCTTCCTCTACACACATTTCCTGTACATTGGCTTCATTTTCATCCGTGTGTATCTGGTTCTCCTTGATAGCTATTTTTTGCCCTGTTTTCTCCCCTGTTTCCTCCCTATTATCATCATTTTTATTCAAAACTCCCTCCTCTAGATCACCCACTTCATCTTGATTACTTGTTTTAGCCTTATCCTACTCCCCACACCCAACTGGTTTTCCTGCTTTTTTTCTAGCCTGTGCTTTCTTCTCCCATCCTCCATCTCCTTGGAGCCTCTCTTCCATCTTCCTACCTCCTTTCCATTTGCATGTAGAGTCATTATGGACTTGCATTCGACAATGATAGTAATATGCAGGAAGAGTTTCATACACCACTTTCTGCAACCGGCTAGAGCTTGATGAGGGATTCCTATCCAGAATGAATCAAGCGGCTTTTTGGAGGCGTCCATTTTGATACATACCCTTGCTCCATCCATTCGAGTTGCACACCATGTATAGTTGTCCAGACGGATATACTGACCAAGTGGCATCGTTATATTTCGTAGAAAAGCTTCATGATAAAAGTTTAGCGGGAGACCTGGTAGTGTGATCCAAACCGGTACCAAATGGGGCTCTTTTTCTTCATCAAACTTAGGGTACCATTGGAAAATTCGATAAGACACTCCTTCTACATCACAAGTTTCTCTTGAGAAAGCTTTGACAAAATCAGATTCATTTGAAAATCGAACGAACACAGACCTGGCCTTTGACATCGCAAACACCACCAGTTGTGAATCCAAGCTCCACAGACTTCTAATGAAAGCTTTAATAATATCAAGAGATGGCCGCTGTCTCATAAACTTCATAACTAGTGAGAATTTAAACGGTTGTGCAGACTGTTCTATTTCCTCCTTCGTGAAAGACACATATGGCACCCCATCGAGTACCTTCAAAGGTCTCAAAGGTATTTCAACTTCTGGAATCGGCTAAGGACTTTGGGTCACCATATCTGCAAAAGTCCTGTATCTTCCTGCTGACGCCGAGGCACCATGATGGACCCTGGTGGCTGCCATGTTTCCCACAAGTCACTCCAACCCTAGCAAAGCCATTTATAACTTAAACTCCATCTTCACCAGATAATTTAATTAAAAAATTATTAGATGGTTAATAATAATAGTATAAAGTGAATTCATAATTTGATACAAACTCAAAACTTAATATATGACAAAGAACTAATTAGAATCATTGAGTCACTGCCATTAATTATTAATGGGTCACGCATTATGCATTACACGTATACAATACAAAATGGAAATCTTGGTAGACATCACTAAAGCAGTGTCATGTCTACCATAAGAGTACTAGTCAACATCGATTAGCTCCTTCTGAAGTATCAAATTTTATTCGAAACAAATATGATCATATCAAGTTCATATATAATAAGCAACCTTGAATTCCTTCATGATCATTCCAACATCAAAATTAATAATGTTCAACTACAACATGATTATTTCAATATCTTCAAAACAAATTACTAAAACTTAATCTAATTCAGGGATGACCTCTAACTCTTGGCCTAATGCATTATAGGCTTCCTTGCATGGATTCTCGTAGGGTCTGGGGAGGCAAAAGGATTAGGAGGCATAATTAATTTATCTCCTTCTCCTTCCAACGTTTGAACCACAAATTTCATAGAAGGACGGTCCATTGGGTACCATTGGATGCACCGAAGTCCATGATTGCAAGTTTTTTTACAATTTTCATATCTCCATCATCCTCAATAAAAACTTGCAACTCTTCCTTTTGTCCTAAGAGATTTTAGATCCATTCTGGAAAGTAAACTTGGCTAGCATTTTCTGACGTCATGTCAACACTTCTCCTCCCTCCAACAATTTCAAGCAACAACATTCCAAAACTGTAAACATCTATTTTATAAGACACAATCCCAAAGTTTCTAGAGAACACTTCAAGAGCAATGTAACCCATGATCCAGCTGCCTGTGGTCATAGATATTGCACTTTGATCCTTGGAACACAACTTTGCAAGGCCAAAATCAGAAATTTTTGGAATAAAGTTTTGGTCTAGCAAAACATTATGAGGTTTGATATCAAAATGGAGGATTCTTTGATCACATCCTTGGTGAAGATATTCGATTCCTTTTGCCACACCAAGAAAATATCATGCAGTATCTCCCAACCAAGAAAATTTCTCTTAGAATTCTTTGAAAACATGAACTTTTCTAATGAATAATTTGACAAAAAAATTGAAAATAACTCATAAACTAGTGCTCGTCTAAATCCATCAGCACAAAATCCAACCAAGGGAACTACATTGACATGATGGATTCTACCCATTATTCCAACTTCATTTATGAATTCTTCTCCATTTCCCTTGGAACTATTCAAGATCTTCACGGCATCGTGGATTTCATTAGAAAGTTTTCCTCTGAACACTGTTCTGTAGGCTCCTTCGCCCAATTTCTCGGTAAACTGATTTGTAATCCTTTTAAGATCAGCGTACTAGTATCTCGTGGGCTTGTAGCTTCTGTAGTCGTCCCATAAATTTTCAATCTTCTTCCAATATTCTTTTTCTACTTTGTCATTGCTATAGACGCAATAAAGTGCAAAAGCCAACAGTAGTAGTAAAAGAGTTTGACCTAAAATGGCCTGCATATAAATATATATATATATATATATATTTATCAAACATTCACCAAGTCAAGAGCTCACGTCTTTCCCGATTAATTAGTACGTATGTTTGAAACTTTCTAATATAAAAAGTTAAAAAGCTAAGGGATAAATAACTTACCAGTGGTCACTAATTTTGTTGATGCACCTGTAAAATATTAATTTGACATATATAATCATCAGATTCTATTAAAGATCAGTTAGTGTGATGTTTATTTCCTAAGAACTTTTCATTTATGTTTTACTATATTAAGCTTTTCTATTATTAGCTTGTGTTTGGAAGTTGTATCTCTGCTTTTAATGAAATTTGTGAGTCTCTATGTAAGCATATATATCAGACTAATAAGAAATGAAAGGGTAGAACAATCAGAATCAATCTTCACGTTGGAGATTGAAGTTTCTCTCAAAATACTCTGTTTTTTTTCCTCTGTTTTGCCTCTTTGGTTAAAACTAACAATTGGCATCAGAGCGAGCCGGTTCATCTAAGGGTAAAAAATGGCTACCTTTGGAGCAAAAACTTCTGTTCCCATTTTCAATGGTGAAAGCTATGATTATTGGAGCATCAAAATGAAGATCTTTTTCCTATTTCAAGATCTATGGGATGTAGTGGAAAAGGGAGTGACAATTCCAGCAGTAGGAGCTTTGGATTCAACTCAATCTAAGCAAGAAACTACGAAAGATGCAAAGGCTTTGTTCATCCTGTAGTAGGCTGTGTCTGAATCAATCTTTCCAAGGTTGATGAGGGCTAGCACTTCAAAGGGAGCATGAGAGATTCTACAGTCAGAATTTCAAGGAAATGCCAAGGTAAAACTCATCAAACTTCAAGGCTTTAGATGGGAGTTTGAAAATTTAAAAATGAAGGAATCTGAAGTAGTAAAAGAATATGGTTCCAGATTAATTGAATTAGTTAATCAGATGCGTGCCCATGGTGAAATCAAAGGATTGTTCAAAAAATTTTGATTAGTTTACCCGAGAAGTATGATCATGTAGTGGCATCAATAGAGGAGTCTAAAGACCTACAAACACTGTCAATTACTGAGTTGATGGAATTGCTTCAAGCTCATGAACAAAGGCTAGCAAGAAGGGGGTGATGGTTCCTTGGAGCATGCTTTCCAATCCAAGGTGAATCCGAAAAATAAGAAAACAAAAGATTATAAAAAGAAGCCTCAAAATGATTACAAGAATTCTGATCAAGTGCAAAAGGAAAGTAAGATGAAAGGGAAAATGGGTGAATTTCCTCCATGTGGTATCTGCAAGAAAAAAAATCATTTAGAAAAAAATTGCTATCATGCTGGGAAGCCACAATGTTGGAATTGTAAAAAATTTGGGCATATGGAAAAGGATTGTAGATACAAGAACAATCAACAAGCCAACTATTTAGAAGAAAAGGAGGAGAATGAGCATTTATTTTTTGCATATCAAGCTCTCACTCAATAAGAGAAGATCTGGTTTATAGACAATGGATATAGCAACCATATGGCTTCTGATGAAACAATTTTCACTGATTTGGACAATTCTATCAAAATCCAAGTTAAGATGGGTAATGGTGAACTTATTGAAGCTAGAGGCAAAGGCACAGTGGCCATCTAGACCAAGAAGGGTACAAAACTCATCAAGGATGTATTGCTGGTTCCATCCCTTGATCAAAACCTGTTGAGTGTAGGCCAAATGATGGAAACTGGTTACTCCTTGTGCTTTGAAAATAATATGTGTAGAATTTATGATGAGAAGAATAAGGTGGAGCTAGCTAAAATAAAAATGGGGAGAAGTAGGAATTTTCCCATTCAATAGAACTTTCCTAAGCCTATGGTGGCAACTGTGGATGAGACAATGTTATGGCACCAAAGATTTGGGCATTACAATCTCAATTCTTTGAGATTATTGCATCAGAAGGAGATGATGAAGGATCTATCTCTCTTAGAAAAGGAGACACCAGTTTGTAAAGGGTGCTTGGTTGGAAAACATCACAAACTTCCATTTCCATCAGAAAGCAGTTGGAGAGCCAAGGAAAAACTGCAACTGGTTCACACTGATGTGTGTGGTCCAATGAGAACTTTAACTCACAATCAAAGCAAATACTTTATTCTCTTCATAGATGATTTTACTAGAATGATGTGGGTTTATTTCTTTCATGAAAAATCTGAAGTTTTTGGAGTTTTCAAGAAGTTTAAACTACTGGTTGTGAGCAGAGATGTGAGGTTTAATGAGAATGCTTCTTGGGATTGGGAAGCTGAGAAGGTTGTTCAACCAAGAGTTGAGATATCAGTTCAACCATCAACTGAGATGGAAGAAGAAGAAGCTGAAGTTGAAACAAGTGATATTCAGCAAATTCATACAGAAAGTCCCATTGCTACTCAAGTATTCTTTGATGATAGTGAAGAAGAGTCAACTCCTGAATCTCCAATAAGAAGAACAAGACTTCTTAGTGAAGTATATGAGCATTGTAATTATGCTACACTTGAACCCAATAGCTTTGCAGCAGCTTCAAAGGAGGAAGTTTGGCATAAAGCTGTGAGAGAAGAAATTAGGATGATAGAGAAGAATGAAACTTGGAAGTTGGTTTCTTTACCAGCAAATAAAGAAGTTATTGGAGTAAAATGGATTTATAAGACTAAATTAAATCCGGATGGCTCTATCTTGAAGCATAAAGCAAGGTTGGTTGTCAAGGGGTATGTGTAGCAACATGGAATAGATTATAATGAAACTTTTGCTCCTGTTGCAAGTATGGATACCATTAGAGCCTTAGTCTCACTTGTTGCTTAAAAGGGCTGGAAAGTATTACAACTAGATGTGAAATTATCATTCCTAAATGGAGTGTTGGAAGAAAAGGTTTATGTGGATCTACCTGAGGGGTTTGAAAAGGAAGAATGTAAAGTTTATAAACTGAAAAAAGGCTTTGTATGGATTAAAACAAGCACCAAGGGCCTGGTATGGGAGAATTGATTAATATTTCTCTAAGCAAGGCTTCAGGAGGAGCAAAAGTGAGCCTGCTTTGTATGTAAAATCTCAAAACAGTAATGACTTGATTATAGTATCTCTTTATGTGGATGATCTGATTTTTACAGGAAGTAATGTTGGAATGATTGAAAAATTTAAAAGGGATATGATGGCAAGTTTTGAGATGAGTGACTTAGGAAATATGCATTATTTCCTAGGCATGGAAGTGAGTCAAGAGGCTAAAGGAATTTTCTGTTCTCAGAGGAGGTATACTGAAGATCTTTAAGAAGATTCAACATGGCAGGTTGTAAATCAGTGGCTACTCCATTAATTCCTAATGAGAAATTGAAGAAGGATGATGGTGGAAAGAAAGTGGATGTATCGATCTATAGAAGTCTTGTGGGAAACTTGTTGTATCTGTGTAACACCATACCTGATATATTGTATGCCACTAGTTTACTTTCAAGATTCATGCAACGTCCTAGCCAAATTCATCTTGGAACAGCTAAGAGAGTTATAAGATACCTGCAGGGAACTATCAGCTTTGGTATTTGGTATAAGAAAACTTCAAATACAAAGCTCGTGGGATTTACAGATAGTGATTGGGCAAGTTCTTGTGATGATCTAAGAAGCACTTCAGGCTACTGTTTCAGTCTAGGATCTGCTATGTTTTCTTGGAGTTCAAAAAAGCAAGACAATGTGGCACAATCAACTGCTGAAGCCAAGTATGTGGCAGCTGCAAATTGTACAAACCAAGCCATTTGGTTGAGAAGAATACTTGAGGATATGGGGGAGAAATAGTTGGGATCTACTGAAATTTTTTGTGATAATAAATCAGCAATAGCAATTGCCAAAAATCCAGTCCAGCATTGTAGAACTAAACATATTGCAATCAAATATCATTTTTTACGTGAAGTTGAATCAAATGGTGAAATTGCTTTGAATTTTTGTAGATCTGAAGAGCAACTTGCTAATATATTTACAAAAGCACTCCCAAGAGACAAGTTTCAGTTTCTCAGGTCACAGCTTGGTGTAACTGGAAATGACATCAAGGAGGAGTATTAAAGATCAGTTAGTGTGATGTTTATTTCCTAAGAACTTTTCATTTATGTTTTACTATATTAAGCTTTTCTATTATTAGCTTGTGTTTGGAAGTTGTATCTCTGCTTTTAATGAAATTTGTGAGTCTCTATGTAAGCATATATATCAGACTAATGAGAAATGAAAGGGCAGAACAATCATAATTAATCTTCACGTTGGAGATTGAAGTTTCTTTCAAAATACTCTGTTTTTTTCTCTGTTTTGCCTATTTGGTTAAAACTAATAGATTCTCGTTCTATTCTGATGAAGTAAACATGAGATTAGCAAAAGATCATCTATTATATGCTAAGCCTGCAAAATTGTTAAGAATTTGAATAAAGAGTTGGTAATTGTATAGAAGATGATAGCGTTGTGTTTGGGGAAGCATGGAATTTCTAACTCGGTATTAATATTTATTGATCTACATTTTCTGCAGGCTGGTGTGGACCAGTTTAAATAAAGGATATCGTCACCATTATATACAATCTGAGCTGGAATTGATCTAACACTATACATCTTTCTACAAGGTAGTGTGGGCAACTCATTGATGTCTGAATAATTATTCAAGGCATAAACTTGGTGGCTATATCTAGGGTCATTAAGACAAGACATCATAGGATAATCACTGCGTACTTCTCCTTTAGAATGTGAACAATTGAAAAAGGAAAAGTCATAATGGTACTGATCTGTGAATTGGAAAGGTGAGGAAGATAAATTGAGTCACCGGATCCCTCTAGGAAAGCAAAGATCAGGATGATATACTTGAATTGCCTAAGATTTGTAGTCAATCTTTTCGACAAAAAGCTTGACTGAAATTGGCAGCTCGAGCACTGTATTGTTGGCCGTGGCGGTCCTTGAGTCATAAAGGAAATCGAATGGCTGGCCGTGGCTGCCACACTGCCATGAATCGGCACACTCATCATGTTGGCCTTGGCTGTGGTGTAAGATGAAAAGCATAAACAAGAAGAAATATGACTTTGCCATTCTTTTACGATCGAGCAAATGCTAAATTGTCTGATCTGGTTTTCCGACCTCTCTCGAAAGGAAAACAATCAAACTATCTTGGTGACACGACCAATTTATTGACGCAATAATCGTATAAAATAGAAAGAAATGTGATGAGACGATTAATTAACAACATGTGCCACGCGCAGGTGCCCGCACCCAACTAATTTAAACTAATAATTAGTAGCATCCTGCGACACGAGTACTACTTGCTAGTAATACTAAGTACAAAGTTTGATCCTTTTGTAAAAAATTGAATTCTATTAACAAACAGTTTTTTTTTTTTTTTTCCCTGAAGTTATGCATGAAATTGTATATGTATAACTTGTAAAGATCATTTCTCACTACTCAAATATTGTTTCTTCACAGCTGTGGAAGCTATGCGCTATGCTCTCTCTCTCTCTCTCTCTCTCAGAAATTAGAATGAAGAGAGGTGTGCCCCTTTCTGCAGGACCTGTGGCCCTTATCATTCTAGTTGTGCGCTAGCTCTTCATCAAACTTGCAGTGCCAAGGATGCAAATCGGCACTGTGTTCCTTCTTCCTGCGGCAATATCCCCAACATTAGCTCTCCATTTGGATTGGAACACGATCCTCCAAACTGCGGCAACCCAAGGTATATCCTGTCATGTCAGGACAGCCAAACTGTGTTATACTTATTGTCCGTAGAACACTACGTACAGGAAATCAATTACACTTCCCAAACAATCCGAGTTGTAGACACAGGTATTCAGAAGGATAACAACTCCTACATCCCTTCTGAATATTTATGGAATTATACTCCATATTAAAGAGACTAAAGAATAAAACTGAGAAGAAAGGCAAGGAAAGTGCTTGACAGAATTTCACTGTTGATTGTTTTTCCTCTCATACATAATGCTCTGTTTCCATAGGTATTTATAATGCAAGTCTCGACAAATACAATTCTTAGATTAAATCCTCACTGTACAGCTCAGCTAGTTAGTTACACAAATATTCTTCCAGAGGTTTCCACAATATTCCATTAGCTCACATGCGCATTTCTATTACAGCAGGTCTGGTGCATGAGCCATCTTTTGCTGTTGTGCCATTCACTGCATCCTTTGGTGCATCGGCCAGAGTAGCGTCCTTAATACATATTATAGAAAGTGGGGAATCAGAGAAACCATGGTTTTGTTGAACTGTGAAAAGCGAGTGAATTCCCCAGGGTATCTGAACACATCTACTTGCTTTGGCAATAGATCGTATGCTTCCAACTCATCTTCATCCCAACCTGAGGTCGGGTTTAGATGTGTGATATATAGCCAGATGAACACAGGGGATGTGGAGGACTTGTGCCAAGTAGAGCATATATTCCAGACATCGTGGTCAGTCCGCAATCTGGTACTAGAAGACCCAAGTAGTATTTCCTGCACAGACTTACACAACCTATTGCTATACGGTTTTGAGCTTTCTTGGATGACCCCTACAGATTGTGGAAAGTGCGGCATCTTCGAGTTCAGCGAACAACGTCGCTTTTGCTGAAAAAGCCATACGGGTGAGTAAACAGTGCAGGTCCAATTTCTTATCAAGTAAACGATGAATGCTACTTTTACGAAATTTCTTTATGCATGTATACCCCATAATCCCCCACCTTCTTATAATATATAGGAATGTCTCCAACCGCTAACATTATTTATCTTTTGTTTGTCAAACCAGGAATCCTTGGAATACCATTTTGGGTTTACAATGGTGAGGTAAATTTTTATCTCAAAATTGATCACAATGAAAAGCTTGATATATATCTTTAATTTATGAATATATCTTATTAATTAATATATCAACATATCATATTCCTTATCCTCCTATGCCTATAAAATGGTGTATTAAGGATTATTTGTGCAAGTTACAAGAAATTTAAAGTGAATGATATTCAGTTCATGATACCCCAAAATTGTGGTATGCCCTGACAAATTACCGATTCTCTAATTCTACGCAGCACAAATGTATAAGTCTTGATATTTGGAAGGAAGATAGTTGGTTAACACAAGATTTTAAAGGCTTTCATATAGGAATTATAGTTTTCTGTTAAGATCTATTCTACCGAGGTCTACAAACAAATCAATTTTTAAGTTTAGCTCTAATTCTAGTTTTTGTTACTTTTAATTACATAATTTAATAGTTCAAACTCTACTGAAATATAGGGAAATCTCTCTCTCTCTCTCTCTCTCTCTCTCTCTCTCACACACACACACACACACACATATCTATATATATCCTTGATGCCTAAAAAATCATTTTTATAAATATCAATTTCTAAAAGATGAGAGAGCTCTTTGTATACACCTAGTAAAAATTGAACAAACTAAAACTTTGTCCTTTTATTTTTCGAGATATTTATTTCAAACATTTATTTTGAGATTTTAGTTTGGGCAAGTTTGACATGTGAGTTATGATCATCAGATCATTGTTGTACTCTAGCAATTTATGAAGGCCCATCACATATCAATATGTCTCAAGGCCTAGAGAGTAAGCCCATCCCTAAAAGAGTGTGAAAAACCTCAAAAAGCCTGATGCCCCTCTCTCTCTCTCTCTCTCAATTAAAGCCCACCCCCAATACATGGGCTTCACTACTCATTAAAGAAAAAAATTGATGGGCTTGGTTACTTAACACATTCCTAGCAAAATTACTAAATTATGCATATTTATTAGTTGTTGTTATCTCTTTCAATTATTTAAATGGACTTGATTAATTATTTTAGAATTAAAAGTAGTTTTGATAGATGCCAACCTTAATTTTTAAATATATATATGTGTGTGTGTGTGTGGGTGGGTGCGGGTGTGTACACCATATTGAGCAAAGAATAATAAAAATAAATTATAAAAAATTCAAAAAATATGTATAAAATATTTGTTGTTCTCCATATCTCATCTTAAATATTTATTGTCTTTCATTATGCTCCCTAGAACCTCTCTATTTTCTCTATTTTTTCCAACAAGGGAAAGTACAATTTTATTTTTTAAAAATGTATGATCGCTAACAAGAGATGAATTTACTTAAAACATAACTATTAGAAAGTAATATTTTGAAAATAAGATAAATGGAAAATGAAAAAAAAAAAGAGATGATTTTTGGAAATAAAGAAATGAGAATGTTAACATATATAACGTAGTCAAGAAATATCACGATTTACTATAATACCTAGGAAGAAGTAATATAATAATTATAAAGTAATGTTAATGAATACAGTTATGACTTAACAGGTTGTGAGCGTGAAGAAGATGCCAATGACTAGAAAAATCAGCACCAGTGATGAGCATGTTTTCTACCAACCATTGATATCTTACTTAGGAAATGTTAAGAATTTGTAAGGTTGTGTAAATAAATTGAATTCGTACGCGATTAGACTTCACTGAGTCATCGAAAATCAATTTTTATTTGTTTAATTTTATTTTCATGATGCTGTCTTTTCAACATCAAGAGGCCCGTCTTCTATATAGTGGTCAAACATGTCTTCAATGGGACATAAATTATGCGGTCTACCCCAGCTTGCAATTGATTACAAGATTTCTGCATTGCGTATATATTGGGGTAGAAAAAAATGAAAAAGAAGATTGGCACTATTTTGATTCCTATTTAAAAGAAAAACATATTTAATTTTTCATTCACAAAAAGCTTGTGAATCACAAAGTAATTGAAAACATAATATCGTTGTCAAATGCCAAAGTTTGTAGAAAATTTATGATTTATTGTTTTCAGATATATAGCATCATAATTTCATTGCAAAATGCGAGCTCGTATATATTGGTTTTTGCTTATAGTTAATGCAGCACAAAATAATTGGAAACATTTATTGGGTTTCTGGAGTTTAGTTTATTCTTGTGACAGTCCGATTTGATGACCCGATTTGACAATGATGCTTTATAGTTTTTTTGGCGGATTTTCGACGAGTCTTGAGTGCAGGCTTGGGCTAATAGACCCAAGCCGAAGCGAACATTGCAAAGCCTTGTGGGGGCCTTAGGGTAGCACCACCGAAAATTTTTTCTGACCATATTGGTGACTTCACAATCATTAGAAAGAAAGTTCTTCACGTGATAGATCGATCCGGCAAAGCTTAGGCAGAGAGTTTGCTGGACACTCATTCGACATGTTGCTCGAGTGAACATCAGACAGAGAATTTGCTCAAGGCTCGCTCAACACCTCACTAGAGTGAATAATGTGATAATTGAGGAATTAGATTTTTCGCAGTGTAACTTCATGTATATGTTTATTATGAACAGTATGATGGTTCTATGTATTATAATTTCATGCCACAGTGTACTTTGACATTTTGCAAGATAATAAAATCCTTTGTAGTTTTGTGGACATATGTCTGTTGCCGAACAACACTTTATATATATATATATATAGCATTGATTTTAATATTCATATTTTTAGACACACGAACAAACACTTCATAATTTCCTGAATGAGCTAAAATTTATCAAAAGTTGAATTTGATATAAATAAAACTGTAGTGAACTTATAAAATAAATCACGATTTGTGCCTAATAAACTAATTTTCTATGATCTATGCGTACATATAGGGATAATATCGGTCTGGTTCGGTCCAGTTTTGTATCTTTTTTAGATTTAAACCGGTATATAGTGGTCGACTGCTTGTATATTGGGACGACGTTGATTATGCGGGTCTATGCGCGGCCACTTGCAATTGAAAAAGAAGATTGGCTGGGACTGGTAATTTGGTTCCTATTTTAAAGAAAAACATATAATTGTTTTCGCATATGTTATGAGATGAGATGAGATGAGATGAAAGTTTAAAATTAAATAAAATATTATTAGAATATAGTTTTTTAATATTATTTTTGTTTTTGAGACTTTATAAACGGAAGGACCAATTAGAAGATATTCTCATAGTTTATGCAACTCATAATAGTTGGAAACATATTGTTTAAATTTCTATCAGTTCTATTGTCTACAAATAATTTTAAAGCAAATCCTAATTTTGCACTAATCTTTGAATTAAACTAACGCGCGAACGTGCTAAATAAATATTTACAAATTCGTATTAATTTAGTAGCATTCTAAGAACTTGGGGCTTGAATGCGTCCATGGCAATTTTGAAATGTGAGTCGACCCACTTGTGAGCTGATTGAAGAAAAAAGCTCCTCGGGGACCACCGCGTACAAGTAATCATGTGGATTGGGAATATCTAAACTAAAATGAAGAAAAGTCATTAATTAGCTAGGTCGACGGTCAAGTCGTGCACTAGTGCGTGCATGGGCGTAAACAACATGCCAACGACTAGAAAAACCAGCACCAGTAATGTAGCATCATGTTTTCTATGACCCATCGATATCTAGCAGTTACTTGGAAAATACTAGCTAGGCTGAGGCTCTAACATTGGCCAGGTTTATTTATTCCAAAATCTTCTTCAAAACCTACCGCCCAATGAAGTTGCAATTGAATAGCACTGAAACTTCATGGAAATTAATCCAATTGCAATTGTAATCTAGACTACGTAATTAACATGCCAAACACGGGATACATGGTTGCATTGACCCTGAACCTTTCAACTCCAGTACTACCAAGTGTTTCACTTGATTTGACTAGGTTATGTTTGAACGTGTTGATGTGATTTCAGATGATTTGAATTGATCTATAAATAATAATTTTTTGTAGGTTTCATTGGGCCGTTGATTATGTGGCTAACCAATTCTTACCAATTAGATTTCTGCATTGTATACGTATGTATTGGGCTAGGAAAAATGAAAAAGAAGATTAGGAGTACTGTTAATTAGGCTGCTTTATTTTATTTTTCTTTTTTTTTAATAATAAAACTTTCATTTGCAAAAAGTGTATAAATATTCCAAAAATTAAGACGTTTATCTACAAATAATTTTAAAGCAAATTCTTATATATGCTCTGATTTTTTAAGACTGATGAAAGATAATCTGCTAGCTAGATAAAATATTTTATAAATTCACATTTTATATAATAAAAATTATGAGAGAACGAGCTAATTCAGGCAGCCTGCATGTGTCCATAGCAATATATAATAAATGTGAGACCCACTTGCATGTTAGACCTTGATCCGCCAATAATGTATAATGTGGATTGGAATTAATATCTAAACCACAATGAAGATCAAACGTCATAACGTGCGTGGATGGTTAGTGCATTTAGTAAATGAATTAAAATAAGTTGGAGTCAATCGCTAATAGCCAGCTTACAATTTTTAAAATTAACCGAATGCATAAATATCGCACTCTCGTGATTGTCATATTTTCCACTGAAATAGCCTTAAAGCAGATTGAGCTACCGCTCAGCCAATGCAGTAGTCGTTGCAAGTGATCAATATGATTTGATCACTTGCAAACCAGTAATGGAACATGTTTTCTATGACCCATCCATATCTAGAAATTACTTGGAAAATGTTAGCCTTTAGCTAGTGGTGGATGATCAAATTTTATTTGTTTCATTAATTTATTCAAACACAAGTCGAGTTAGAATTTTTTATCATTGAATTGTATTTTATATTTATGAACAGTTAATTTTTCCTACTGAGTTTGAACTTATTCGCAAGTTGTACGCTTACTTAATCAGTTTTTTTTAATTTCTTTTTAAAATATTTAAGAAGTTTTAAAAAAATATAATATATATACTTTTTGTAAATATGTTTTTACACATTTGATTATATATACTCATATAAAAAATCTATAACTTATATAGATTAGAGATAAATCCAGTACTGTATTAGTTTGTGATTTAATGGATATGAGGTGATTTAATGGATATGTGTCCTCATATCCATTAAATCACAAACTGCCATTTTCTTAAAAAATGGTCTAACATATCCATTCATCCAATCACTGTAGGCGGGGAATCACAGTTAGGACTACCACCATCCTTGCTTACTACCATCTCTACCACGTGCACCTTAGGAGGGAATCGTAGGCAGGACTATCACTATCTCTGCTTACCACCATCCTTACCGCTAACTCTATAGGCGAGAATCACATGCAGAACTCTACCATCATCCCTACTGTGTGCACCGTAGGCGGGAGTCACAAGCGGGACTACCACCATCCCTACAGCTTGCACTGTAGGCGGGAATCACATGTGAGACCACCACCATCCCTACAGCTTATTCTGTAGGCGGGACTCTACTACCGTCCCTGCTTACCACCATCACTACAGTTCCTCTCTCTCAAATCGTTCAATCCGTTCATTTCAAATATGTCCAAAATCATATCTCACATGACAATCCAGTTTTCAAATATACACATGAACATGCATGCAATTATGCGAAAACCTAGTTTTCATTTACAAACATGAACATGCGTGCAATTATGCAATGTATATGACACGACATAAATATTCAACAGCCAACAAATCCCAACATAATCCAATTCCATAAACAATACCATCCTCTAATCCAATCGACCCCCAAACTCCTCGAACTCAACGTTCGGTACAACCAACTAGATCACAAAAGATTTGTTAGTGCAAAATATATTTAAATCTCATAAAGGTCTTTGGAAAATTACTTACAGCGCTATAATATAATTTTTAGATGATCAAAGAGGTGCTAGAAGTGGTGGCACAGCCACACAAGAACGAAAATTGGACAAGGGTCGTGGGTTTTAAAAACCCAACTTTTGAACGGAGATAAACGAAGACTTGGGATGGCTATGGAAGGATTTAGGGGTGTTGGTGAAACTAATGGTAGTGGTGGTTGGCCGTGAGTGGCGGCGTGGGCTGGGGTTGAAGGCTAAAAACACAAATCGGAAAAATGAGACGGATGGACTTCAACGGTGGTGGATTAGAGCTAAGGAAGAGTGGTTTAGGTAGCTCGGAGGTCGGTGATGAAGTGGTAAAGAGGTGGTGGGCAAAGGTGGCGTGATGGTGGCGTAAGGTGAAGAAAACCGTAGGGGGTCGTGGGCTTCTTAGGAGTAAACGACGACGAGTTAAGGGCCGAGATTTGTGGAGAATGTTGGCCGGTAGGAGGGGGAAGCTATGATGGTGGTGGTGGTGCCATTGGGCGGCGCAATGAGCTTATGGCCCTTTCGGGCTCTAAGCGGCTAGGAGAGAGAAGGATGGGGCATGGGCGTGGTGGCTGGGGTGGTTGAGCTCGCCGAAGGGTGGGGAAGGTTGTAGGCTAGGCGGTGTCGTTGAACGATGGAGCACGACGGCGTTGAGGGTAGTGAGATAGAGACTCACGAAAGGGAAGAGAGGGAGAGGGGGTGGCTCGCACGCGGGAGGAGAAACAAGGGAAAAAGAAAAGGAAAAAGAAATGAGAAGAAGGGAAAAAAAAAGAGGGAAAAAGAAAAATGAAGGGAAAGAAATGATGTCCAGCCCTTTCAACTTGGGTCACAAAACTAATCCAATGAAAATAATTTTCAAAACAGCCAATTAAATAAATTAATTTAAACGTAGTGACTACATAAAATAAAATAATAAATTCCAACAACACAAAAATTTTAAAGCCCAAAAACTAATTTAAATCAAAAAGCAATTTAAATGCAAAACAATAATTAATATCAAGAAAGCACATCAAAAATAAATTCTACAACTTAAAAATCACAAAATAAATCCAATGAGAAACATATTAGATTTAAAACAAGAGAACCAATATTTAAATTAAGTAAAATAATCTTTCAATTAAAATACACTAAAATACGGGATATCACAAAGCATCATAATATAGTTTTGGTTACTTTTAATTACATAATTTAATAGTTCAAATTGTAGCGACATATAGGGAAGTATATATATATATATATATCTAACTCTCTCTCACACATGCACAATATATTTAAATTTGCTAAAAAAATCATATCTATAAGCATCAATCTCTAAACAATCAGAGAGTTCTTTGTACTCAACCTTTAAAATGGAACAAAATAAAAACTTGTCCTTTTCTTTTTCAAGATATTTATATGCAAACAATTCTTTTGAGATTTTATTTTGGACTAAGTGAAAAGATGAGTCAGGATGATCATACCTATGCAATTGATGATGGCCCAGCACCAGCTAAACCCGTATCAATATGCATTATGGCCTAGAAAATAAGACTAGAAAACCTCAAAGCATGTTGCTTCTCTCTCTCTCTCAAGGCCCAACCCCCAATATATGGGCTTCACTAGCACCTCTCTTCTTGTCTCCACTTAGTTGAGTTACCAAAGTACAATATATATATATATATATATATATATAGGAATGCTACACAACCTCCCAACACTCCACACTCCACACTCCACTTTTTTTTAATTTTTTAATATTTTTTTAATATTTTTTTTGAATTTATTATTTTTAAATTAATTTAATTCTTTTATTCATTATTTATATATTAAATATTTGATAAAAGATCAAATAATAAAAATTAAAAAAAAATGTGGAGTGTGGAGTGTTGGGAGGTTGTGAAGATTTTTTCATATATATATATATATATATATATTTAAAATATGATCACTAAAAATGGATGATTTGTTTTTTGAAATTTAAATATTAGAAATTTGAACACAAGATTAATAGAAAGAAAAAGATAATTTTTTAAAAGAAAGAAATGAGAATATTTATATAATCAAACTATTTTCTTAAAAGCTTTCAAATATCAAAGTCAAACCCAATTAAAAGTTGAAATCCAAGATTCCAAATGCAGCACACAAACGCTTCTCATGATTTCTTGTGGCCAGTGTGAGTGTATGATATGAGCATTGTGAGACTCTCCTAGTAATTATGGTTTAATTATGGTGAGCTTTGTGTAATATTGCATGATTTGGGCCTACATATATATATATATATATATTTGCACTGACTCCATATATCTTTCATCCGTGAGCTGCTTCAACGTACGTAGCTAAGCCCACCCTATCTCTTTTATGCTAATTTGTATGTTATTTATCAATTAGCAATGGACACGTAGATGATTTTAATAATGCAATGCGTGTGAGGTCTGTTGGAATAGCGCTGTCATATGGAGTGTCAAGGAGCTTTCAGCCTGGTACTGGGAGACAATACATTTATAGTGGTCGACCCCATCTTCTATCAACGTACGTAAAGGAGAAATTAGATTTTAATAATGCAATGCGTGTGAGGTCTGTTGGAATAGCACTGTCATATGGAGTGTCAAGGAGCTTTTAGCCTGGTACTGGGAGACAATACATTTATAGTGGTCGACCCCATCTTCTGTCAACGTACGTAAAGGAGAGTAATTTCCAGGGCAGGGCAGGTATTGGGAGAAAACCAAAATGATTGAATAAAAAAGCTCCTCGAGGACAAACCAAAATGAAGAAAAGTCTATTTCAAATAAAATAAAAAAATGAAGCAAAGTCAATGGTCAAGTCGTGCATTTAATCGGCCGTGGGCGTGGAGAAGATGCCAATGACTAGAAAAATCAGCACCACTAATTAGCATGTTTTGGACGAACCATCGAATCGATATCTTAATTGGGAAAATGTTAGGAATTTGTAAGGTTGCGTAAATAAATTGAATTCGTACACGGTTAGACTTCACCGAGACGTCGAAAATCAATTTTTATTTCTTTATTTGTTTAATTTTATTCTCATGACGCTGTTTTTTCAATGGGACATTGATTATGCGGTCTCCACAGCTTGCAATTAATTACAATATTTTTGCGTTGCGTATATATTATGGTAGAAAAATATGGAAAAGAAGATTGCACTGCTTTGGTTCTTATTTAAAAAAAAAACATATATATATATTTATTCACAAAAAGTTTATGAATCACAAAGTAATTGGAAAGATGGCCAAGCCTTGTTGGGCCTAGGACAGTGCCATAGGGATAAATTGTTTTCCATGTTGGTGACTTGAGAATCGCTAGAAAAAAAAGTTTGACCAACAAATTGAATTCGTACGCGATTAGACTTCACTGATTCATCGAAAATCAAACGAGGAGCTTTCGTTTTGAATTTTCATGGATAATCATTGATATATCTATACATATAAATTACATTAAAATGTTTTTAAATACAAAAGGTTCAATTTTTAAAATTTATAGATAAACTTGAAATATATAAAACAAAACTCTGGACAAATTCAAGCTCGTTTAATACTACAATGCGTGTGAGGTCTGTTGGAATAACGTCGACGCTGTCGTATGAATATCAAAGGAGCTTTCGGCCAGGTAGTGGGAGACCATGGGGCTTGCTAGAGCTACCGCTGGGGCTCTCTCGCTAGGTTTAAAAATTTTTATTTTTTTTATTTTTACATCATTTTTTAATACTTTTAAATATTTAAAAAAATAAAAAAAAATCACAATAATATTAAATAATTTTTTCTTAATAAAAAAGAAAACATACAAAAATAAATAAATTGGGAGCTAGGCTTATTCATTAAGTACGTGGCATGAATAGTGAGAAGTTTGAATACTCACATAATGATATCTTATCTGTGGCCGTAAAAAAAATAAAAAAAAAACCGGTCGGACATTTTGAAAACCGATTCTCACATTTTGAAAACCGGTTTGAATGGAATGAGACCAGTTTCTTTATATATATAATTTAATATTATATATGAAATATTTCTTATATGAATTTTTATATTCTATTATAGGTGTAAATTGCTAATTAATATAAGCTAAAATTTTAATCTTATTATTTATGACTATTAATCTTATAACATAAAATTAATAAAATTTTCATCTTAAACATGAACATTAATATTAAGTTATTAATATAAACTTACTTTTGATATATATCAAGGATAAATACATTTTGGCAAAGAAAATGATATTCTCATCTAGACTTTGCACTGATTGGTTTTTTTTTTTTTTTTTTTACTCAGTGATTAAAAAAGTATTTCTTAATCAATTTCTGTATTTTTTAAAATATTTAAGGAGTTTAAAAAAAAGGAATCTGGCTGTCTCAATGGAGACTCTCAGTAGTCTCGGTGAGTGTAGCAGTATCCTTTGGAAAAATAAATATAATATATATTATCTTCTTGTAAATATATTTTTACACATTTGATTATATACACTCATAGAAAAAATTTATAACTTATGTAGACTATAGATAAATCCAATACTATACTAATGTGTATTAATTATTAAAAAATAAATAAGTAATGTACTTATACTATAATAAGTATATACGATAATATAAATAGACTAATATATAGTTTAATATATGTAAAGATCATATTATTATTAACATAGATAATACTTAAAACCGAAAAAAAAAAGGATCGGACTAGACCGAAACCAGAAAAACTATAAGTTTCGGTCTCAATGATGAATCGATTTGACATCGGTTCTTTTTTTAAAAACTGATATACACAGGTTCAATTTAAAAAAAAAAATGTCCAAAATTAAAATGAACTAGACCCGTTATACTATATGTTTGAATCATAATTCAAAATCTAACCTCATTAGGTTAATACTAATAACATAAGGTGAATCCATAACTTAGTATATAACAAACAACTACTTAAGAGCATTGAGTCACTGCCCTTAATGATTAATGGGTCATGTACGTATATTGCGTTGCAACATACTATACCATACAAAATGGGAATCTTGACAGAAGAACGTGTCTACCATGAGGGTACTGGTCAATACTGATTAGCCCCTTCCAAACTACTAGATTTTATCCGAAACAAATATGATCATTTCAAGTTCATAGAAAAGAAACAACCTTGAATTCCTTTATGATTGCAAAATCAAAAGTAATAATGCTCAACTACGACAAGATTTCAAAACAAAATCTAAACAATTATACTTAATCTAATTCTGGGATAACCTCCAAATCTTGACCTAAATGCGTGGTAGGCTTCCGTGCTTGAACTTTTGTAGGGCCTGAGGAGGCAAAAGGATTAGGAGGCATGATTAATTTATCTTCTTCTCCTTCCAACATTTGAACTACAAGTTTCATGGAAGGGCGATCCATTGGGTGCCATTGTATGCACCATAGTCCGACAATTGCAAGTTTCTCTACAATTTTAGTATCTCCATCATCTTCAATAAAGACCCTTAGCTCTTCTTTTTGGTCTAAAAGATTATAAATCCATTTTGGAAAGTAGATCTTGCTAGTGCTTTCCACTGTGACATCAACATTTCTCTTCCCTCCAACAATTTCAAGTAGCAACATTCCAAAACTATAAACAGCTGCTTTATAAGACACATTTCCTAAGTTTCTAGAGAACACTTCGAGTGCAATATACCCCATGGTCCCTCTGCCCGTAGTCATAGATACTACACTTTGATCCTTGGAACACAATTTTGCAAGACCAAAATCATAAATTTTTGGATTAAAGTTATCGTCCAGCAAAACATTGTGGGGTTTGATGTCAAAATGGAGGATTTGGTGGTCACATCCTTGGTGAAGATATTCAATTCCTTTTGCAACGACGATGGCAATATCTTGCAATTTGTCCCATCCAAGAAAACGGTTCTTGACATTTGCTGAAAATATGAACTTCTCTAGTGAGTAATTTGATAAAAACTCATAAACTAGTGCTCGCCTAAATCCATCAGCACAAAATCCAACAAGGCGAACCACATTAACATGGTGAATTCTACCCATTATTCCCACTTCATTTATGAATTCTTCACCATTTTCCTTTAGAACTGTTGTTCAGGATCTTCACGGCAACATGAATTTGATTGGAAAGTCTTCCTTTGAATACTGTACCGTATGCTCCTTGGCCCAACTTCTCAGCAAACTGATTTGTAATCTTTTTAATATCAGCATACGAGTATCTTGTCGGCTTGAAATTTCTATAATCCTCCAAGAACTTTTCAATCCTCGCCCGATATTCTTTTTCTACCATATCATTCATATAGAGACATTGGAGAGCAAAGACTACCAACAGTACAAGAAATGAACCTAAGACGGCACCTACATATTGAACAATCGCGAGTGATCAAGAAGTCTGATATATATCCCATGGTCTTGCCCGATGATGAAAATGTCATATAGCCATGGGACAACTTACCAGCAGTGACAACTAGTTTTGTTGATGTACCTGCGAAATGGTTTAACATATCAGATTCTCATCATGCTTATGATCATTACAAAACAGAGAGAATATTTTTTTTTCTCGTGAAAGTAAGGTGTTAATGTTGTTTATTAATATTGAGTGAAGTGGTGATTTCACATGATTAATCATGATAAAACCCTTCACTATATGTGTATATATATTATATATATTTAATTTCATATTTCTTTGGTGCAAAATTAAAATTTCGTTAATGCAGAAAATTCAACTCGGCAGTTTGCAGAAGAGCCTTTGTAAGCTAGGCATTAATAAAAGTGTGAATAAATTGAGTGCAGAGGTGGAAATTAGATAGAATAGAATATATACCTTTCACTTCATCTGGTGGCTCATCGTTGGATACCAAATAAGGTGGAATCGATCTAACGTTATAAATCTTTATACAAGGGGGTAAGGGAAAGCGGGTGATGGAATCTTCAGTCCGGTTTTAGAAAAAAGAAAAATCAGAACCGGATCAATTTTGACCGATTTAAAGAAAAATAAAACCGGTACTAGATAGAATCAAACTAGAGACCAGATCAATTCCACCGGTTTGGTCCAGTCCGGTCCGGTTTACCTGTTCACCAGTTTTTTTTTATGCCCCTATTTGTATTCCTTTGGGCCAGGCTCCAACGACTCGGGTCTTTAGTCTTAGGCTGCAGACTTAGAGAAAAAACTGAGAGTTGGGAGCCTTGGTGGAGGCCGGGTAATCTCCGATGCTTGAGGCAGTATTACCTTAGTAGAATAGAGAGTTTAAAGAGTGTTTTCACTCGTCCATACCCCATGGTAGGAGTATATGTCTCATCAACTGTTATTTTAGTCAGATTCCTTTAATATGACATGACTTCTGAAATGACGCCACTAATACAGCATGGCTTCCTGTCCTTTTTATCCTATAGGTGCATGTCGCCAGGCTCCTCATCCCTTGCTATCAGAAGAATAAGGTCTCCCCACATTTCCTGCCTACCTGCCTATACAATGTTTCCTATGGCTAGGCATCGTAGGGAGTGCCGGTGCAAAGTGCCCCCTCCTTCCTTGCATTTTTGGACTTGTCGTGTAATTATGGTCATCGGCTAACCTCAACTTTGAGGTTGGCGCCCTTAGTGGGCCAAGGGGCCGTCCAGTTGGATTCGGCTCCCATGATCTGGGCTTGCCTTATGAGCCTGTGGCCCGAGTGGAAATATCTGCTTATAGCTAGAAAGTCGTCAATGAGTCTCATTGCTCCCAAGAGAACCAATACGACCTACATTTGTTTACGTTGTCGCCATTATTGCTACATATAACTTATCATAGCCGATCGAGTTAACTTGTGGAAACCCTTAATGAATCATATGTTATTGGAATGGCTGCATGTGAAACCCACTCTTCTTAATGATATCATTGCTCCCGCATTTCTCTTCTCAAACCATGCCCTTTATGACCTTCGCTCCTGTTATCCTTGTAATGCCCCCATTGCAATACTAGAAGACCTAATATTCAATCTTGGGTGAAACTTTAAAAAACAAAAACAATATAACAACATTGGGCCATTGGTTGCTCATGAAATAGCTCAAAGAAATCTCATTACCCTTTTGCCAATCTTAGTAGCAAATCGTTCATCCATCTCAATAGCTCATGATAAGCTTACAATTGGAGAGAAAATTAACCAATCCGAGTTAAATATTTATGAAATTTACATTTTATACAGTCTTTTTTCTTCCAAAATAAGAACAAAATAATGGTCCGTTGAATATATATAAAGCAAGAAAAAAATGTTGTTTTAATAATAACACAGAGGGCTTGAATCTCTTTAAAGAGAGCAGGATTTTCATGCCTCAGTCTAAATTGATTTCATTTAAATGTTAATTTTATTGTATTGTATATTTCACTAACACTTAGTTATATACTTAAAACTTTCATAATAAGATTACAAAGTGATCAAATGAAGACCCATTAGTTGTTATTATCTCTTTCAATGTCGAGGGGCATGTCTTCTACATATATAGTGGTCGAGCCCATGAAGTTGATTATGCGGTCTACCACTTGCAAAATTTACCCCAGCAAGATTTCTCATGCGTACGTTGCGTATATATTGGGGTAGAAAAAGAAGATTGGGATTGCTTTGGTTTTTTTTTTTAAAGAAAAATATAAATTTTTTTCATTGACAAAAAGTAAAAAGATATTCCAAAAACTAAGGCATTTATTGAAAACCCATTTTTTTATAATATAGAAAATTAATTTTATGTTTTCAGATAACATAACATTGTTTCCAACTTGTATAGATATATTGTATGTGTGCATGCTCCATAACAATTTATAAATGTGAGACTCACTTGTTAGATGATTGAAGAAGGAAATCCCTTGGAAACTGTTGGAATTTATAAGTGTGTGCATGTAAACAAATTGAATTTGTACGTACGTGCAAGTTAGACTTTAGGATCAGTGGTGGATGATCTAATTTTATTCAAATAAGACTTAAGTACTTTACTATCGAGTTACATTTTATATTTAAGAATATTTTATTTATTTCTTGTTGTTTGGAGTCGCTAAAAGAAAAGTATCATAGGATAACCCTCTCCTCGTTGTGCATCTTTCCTGACCTTATAAAAAAGAAGAATTTTTACTTTATACAATCTCCTCTGCATAATAAGCCATTTTTGTGAAGGCTACATGTCCTATTAATTGTCAAAATCCTTCTCGATCGGCTACTGTGGATGAATCAAGTTGTTTCATGATGTTTATATAATTTCCTAATTTTAGGCCATGTTAATTATATTTTGTATAATTTCTTTGTAATTAATGTATTTTCGTATATTATAATACAATGCGTGGATGATTATCAATAATGATAATCAACATGAATCTATGTGAGGTCTAAATTAAACAACTCGTTAGGAGGTAAGTCTTTTAAGAGGGTCATCTTCTGTGATGTTGATTAGAACCTAAAATCCATCTATCAACAAAAATAGCAACAGGCTTTAGTGCAAGTAGTCTATTGGAATGATGCTCGCTGTGATCTTTTCAATGTCAAGGAGCCCGTTTCTATATATATATATATATATATATGAGACATTGATTATGTGGCCAATCAATTCTTACCAATGAGAGTTTTGCGTTGTATATGTACGTATTGGGCTAGAAAAAATGAAAAAGAAGATTGGGATTGCTTAGGCTACATGCTTTATTTTCTTTTTCTTTTTTATATAAAATTTTCATTTGCAAAAAGTATATAAATATTCTAAAAATTTAGACGTTTATCTACTAATAATTTTAAAACAAATTCTTATATATGCTTTGATTCAAGACTAACGAAAGATAATGTGCTAGCTAAATAAAATATTTATAAATTCACATTTTATATAGTAGAGATTCTGAGAGAAAGAACTAATTCAGGGAGCTTGCATGTGTCCATAGCAATGTATAATAAATGTGAGACCCACTTGCATATTAGACCTTGATCCGCCAATAATGTATAATGTGGATTGGAATTAATATCTAAACCAAAATGAAGATCAAACGCCATAATGTGCATAGATGGTCAGTGCATTTAGTAAATGAATTAAAATAAGTTTAAATTTGTTGGAGCCAATCGCTAATAGCCAGCTTACAATTTTAAAAATTAACGGAATACATAAATATCGCACTCTCGTGATTGTCATATTTTCCACTGAGATAGCCTTAAAGCAAATCGAGCTACCGCTCGGCCAATGCAGTTGGCTTTGCAAGTGAACTATGATTTGACTTGCAAACCAGTAATGGAACATGTTTTCTATGACCCATCAATATCTAGAAATTACTTAGAAAATGTTAGGAATTATTTTATATAAGGTTGTGTAAACAAATTGAATTCGTATGCGGTTAGCCTTCAACTATATGCCATATAATAATTAACTTTGTGCATTTTCAACTTTCTTAAAACCTGTGTTGGCACTAGAGTTTACAATAATTAGTCTGCAGCTTTTGATTCATTCATTCAAACAATTCGTTCAACTTGATTTTGATTAATTCCTCGAAGGATACGAGTATTTCAAAAATTAAACAATTAATTGGAAACAAGCTAGTTACTTGTAATGGCTTACATTCAGTTAAAATTAGCTTGAGATTCTTGTCGTAACCATGTATTGGACTAGTCTTATTCATAAAGTAGGTGCCATGCATAGTGAGAAGTTTGAATACTCACATAATAATATATTATCCGTTAAGAATGAGATAGGAGGGGTCTAGATGGGATAGCCATAGTGGCCGCTAGCTCCATTAATCAGATTTGAGTAGGGCCATAAAAATAAACCAAAAAACCGGTCGAACTGACTGAACCCACCAACCAGCCTGTTCCAGTTTCGGTTTCTAAAAAAAAAAAAAAAAAAAAAAAAACCCGATTGGAATCAATCTGTACCGATTCTCGCATTTTGAAAACCGGTCTTATATATATATATATATAACTTTATCTTATATATGAAATATTTGTTATATAATTCTTTATGTTGTATATAAGTTTTTATATTATATTATATGTGTAAATTGCTAATTAATATAAACTAAAATTTTTACTTAGTGATTAAAAAAATACTTTTTTAATCAGTTTCTAATTTCTTTTTAAAATATTTAAGGAGTTTTAAAAAAATATAATATATATACTTTTTGTAAATATGTTTTTACACATTTAATTATATATATTCATATAAAAAATCTATAACTTATATAGACTATAGATAAATCCAATACTATTAGTATATATAAGTTATAGATTATAGTATCGGATTTATCTAATTATTAAAAAGATAACTTTATCTAATTATTGGTATGGTTGGAGCTGTCAGATATATTTGTACTGTCAATTTGATGGATGCAAATAATGATAAAAGATATTTTGAAAAAAACAGAAAGAAAGACTCCCATTTTTAGGACTCAGTGACGCATGTGCTTACGTCTAAGTATATACACTATTAATTACATGCTTGTTTACAGCGGTTCTCTCTCATAAATTCATAATCCCCTTTTCTGGCTCTCTCTCTCTCTCTCAATGACGAGATCAGGTGTGTCGCTCCTCCCTGCAGGACTCACCGCCGTTATTGTTCTAGTACTGCTAGTCCATCAAACTTTCGGCGTTAAGGACGGTGATCACTGTGCTACTTCCTGCGGCAATATCCACAACATAAGTTATCCGTTTCGATTGAGAGGCCAACCAGCAAACTGCGGCAACCGAAGGTTTAATCTGTCATGTGAGGACAATCAAGCTGTGCTATACTTATTTGGCGGAAAATATTCCGTACAGGAAATCGATTACAGTAACCAAACAATACGAGTTGTGGAATCGGGTATTCAGAAGGATAATTACTCCTCTATCCCTCGTTATTTTCTTAATCCCTACAATTTCTATGCACCCGATGCTCCTCCATATTATCTGTTCTCTTATCTGAACCCGAGTGCGGTGGCTTTTTTGAAGTGTGAAAAACCAATATTGAATCCTGGGATCTATCTGAACAAATCTACCTGCTTTGAGAGTGGAGTGTATTCCGCGTCCAACTCTACTAATAATTTGACCCAATCCAAGCTGGGGTTTGATTATGTTACATATGGGTGGACGAAAGCAAGCGATGTTGTGGATGAATCGTGCCAAGTAGAGCAGATTGTTTGGACATCGGAGCAAGGCCAATTACCAGATGATGATGAAAGAAACTTCTCCTGTACAGACTACCACAACAAATTGGCCTATGGTTTTCAGCTTACATGGTTCCCTATGGATTGTATTAATAGGTGTGGCGATTGGGTTTATTGCAGCGTTGACCCGAATGGCACAGTAGTCTATAGCGACGACGGATCATGTATTGGTGAGTAAAGAAAGCGTGCTCCAATTTCTAATCCAATATTATTATATATGTTGAATTACACAACGAAGCTAGCTAACATTTGTGTGTGAAAAAGGGAAAGAAAGAGAGTAATAGTAGCTATAAATAATAACAAGTACTTAAATAATATTTATGTTGAATTACACAAAAAAGCTAGCTAACGTTATTCCTTGTTTTATTTTTTATTTTTATTTTTTTGTGAAACCAGGACTCCCTAAAGAAATATTTTGGTTATACAAAGGTGAGGTTTTTATCTCTCTCTCTCTCTCTATATAAGATAGGCTCATGATGTGATACTGGCATAAATAAAATTTAGTTTCAAATTATTATAATGGCTTTGATGTTTATATATAAGTTGATTTCTAAGGTACCACGGCATTAACAGGATTCCGCGGCATACTACGTACTTTAAACAAGGGTGAGGTTAATCTCTTTGATTCTCAAAAAGATGTTTCAAGTATATATAATTTTTTTAATTATTCAGCCTTTCACTTATTAATAATTTTTTTATTCATTTTTGTCATCATAGCTATTCAAGAAAAGTTTTTCCATCAGAGCGGTAAGAATCCATAACTCACTTTTATTAATTTTCCTTATAATTATTTTTTGTCTTCAGTTGATTATTCTCTTTTTCATTTTTTAAGGTACATGTAAGTGAATCATATATATACTGACACATGCCCCTAACTAATTAAAAACAGTTACAAAAATAAACTCATGAACCCCTTGCCGTATCTTTTTTTTTTTTTTTTTTTTTTTTTATGAGAACGGCACCTCCCGCGCCTTTTATTGAATAGAACCTCACTTAAGGCAGAGGAAAACTCTTGCCGTATCATTCATATATAGCCCGCGTTAATGTTAAACGTGATATTAAGCAGTTCCAGCACTTAGAAATTGAATACGCTTATTATAATGACATGACTTTCATGAAAATTATAACATGAAATGCTATTAATGACACTTAATAGAAAGCTGATTGATTGTGAGTTTCCAAATGCCTGATGTTAACGTTCTTCTTTTCTTCATCAATGCAGTATACAATTATTATAATGAAGGCGATTATCAGCTCAGAAGTTATTTATATAGACGTGACAGAGGTGAGGTTTCTATATATCTATATATAAATTAAAATGTTGTTTGAAGGATATATGATTGAAAGACACATGAATTAATGACCTAGAATTGGATCTGTTGTGTCCGATGATGATAATACAAGTAGATGATCATGATCAGGATAATAACCGATCGAAGTGTCTACCCAATGATGGATTTGATCTTGTTTTTTGCATCCGAAACCTCGTTTATAATAACAAGCCTCGAATATTATGAGCAAACTATTCACCCTTAGCCACAGCATATAGCTCAAGAACGTCGAAAAGCTGGCATATATAGAATCTCGAGCTCAACTCAATTTATAGAACTTATTTATCCAATTTTCTTACGCCTTGAACTTTTAAATTTGTCCTAGTCTCTTGATTACTTAGTTTATTCTTTCATATTCTTGCAGTTTACTTAGTTTATTCTTTCATATTCTTGCAGTACTTTCAGTCCAACTAATGATCATTCTCATCGACTTCGGTAAGAACCTGCATCTTTCCTTTGGTCTTCATTATTTTTTTTAATTACATTTTTAGCAAATCATTCTTTAGGCTATAAAGAATGGAAAACATTAATGAGTTTTTGACAGAAAAACTAATAGTCACTATATATGCCGATTAGTTTCAAGATCAATTTGACAGTTGTGCAACTACACAATTTTTTCTCTTATATGTGATCTATTTCGGTGATGCCCTTCCATATATAGGACTATACCATGGAGCAAAAATTATACTGGCGACTCCATTTGTGCTTGCATTCTTGATATATAAGTGGCGTAGGAGACATTTATCAATGTATAATGCCATTGAAGAATTTTTGCAAAAACACAATGATCTCGTGCCAATAAGGTACTCTTACTCAGAAGTAAAGAAGATGACCAAAGGTTTTAAGGATAAACTGGGTGAAGGTGGTTATGGCACTGTCTTTAAAGGAACACTTCGAAGTGGCCAACTTGTAGCTGTAAAAATGTTGGGTAAATCCAAAGCTAATGGCCAAGAATTTATCAGCGAAGTTGCTACCATTGGAACGATTCACCATGTTAATATAGTGCAACTCATTGGCTTTTGCGTTGAAGGATCAAAGCGTGCTCTTGTATATGAATTTATGTCCAACGGATCTCTCAATAAATACATTTTTTCACAAGAAGGAAGTATTCTTCTAAGCTTTGAAAAAATGCATGATATTGCTCTTGGAGTAGCTCGTGGCATTAAATATTTACATGAAGGTTGTGAAATGCAAATTTTGCATTTCGATATCAAGCCTCACAACATTCTTCTCGACGAGAATCTTACACCTAAGGTCTCAGACTTTGGCTTGGCAAGACTTTTTTCAGTAGATGATAGCATTGTTTCTTTGACTACTGTAAGGGGGACATTGGGATACATGGCTCCTGAGTTGTGCTATCAAAATATTGGGGGCATCTCATATAAAGCTGATGTTTATAGTTTTGGAATGTTATTGATGGACATGACAGGTAGACGAAGGAACTTGAATACATTTGCAGATCATTCTAGTGAAACCTACTTCCCTACTTGTGTCTATGATGAGTTGCACAATGAAAATGGTATAGAAATAGAAGATGCCATCGAGGAGGAAAAGAAAATGACTAAGAAGATGATCATAGTTGCATTGTGGTGTATACAAATGAAACCTAATGATCGTCCTTCAATGAACAAAGTCATAGAAATGCTTGAAGGAGATATTGAATGTTTACAAATACCTCCAAAGCCTTTCTCATCATTATCAGAAAGATACATACAATCAGACATTGAAGAAAGTTCAAATCAGTCTTGGTCATCAATTCAATCGAGCGAATTGAGTCAATGTACACAATCGTCAATGCAATTTAACTGATATGTTAGTTTGTTGATTTAGTTGCATAAAAAAGCTAGTCTCCCTAGCTAAGGATGGCAATCTTCTCATACTTCACAATTCAAAGGTTCTTCATATTATTATATATGTAACAAATAAGTGTTAGCTTTCCTTCTTCCTATTGTCATTTATTTCTGAATTCAGTTTGCTTATGCTAAACTATTGAATGGGTTTTTAGTTAATTTTTGACGAGGTATGGTGTTAATATTGAATTCAAATTGGTCGTTTCCACTAGCTTGTTGAATTTTGGATATTCTATGAGACCAATCAATATAATTTAGTTGCACTTATATAAATGTGTAGACTAATTTTGGGCTAGCTAAGTACTAGCTAGCGTATCATTGAACATGCAACTATTATTAAGAGACTTAGATGCAATCACCTTACACAGCTCCACCCCATTTAGAAAATATAGCACTATATATATATATATATATAAACTCATGCATGCAAAAGAATATATCAATATATATATACATATTTATGTGTATATAAATGCAATTTATGCATATATGTCTCTGTATATACATAATGCTTAAAGCACCCATCAAAGTTTATAAAGTTAGAAAAATTAAAATGCTATAAAATGAAAGGAAAATGCTATCTACAATACCATTATCTCACTATGTTGATTTATCATTTTGAATTTCTTTTCTTTTTAAACAAAAAACAAAAAGAGGATCCAAAGGTAATGGAAAGTAGCACATTTTCAAGTACAATAAAAGTTGAAGAGGAGTGCATTATATAACATTGCTCAAAATGAATTCCAAATATTAAATATAATAACGATATAAATAAGGAAGATACTTGGTAGTCATGTTTCATTCTTACAATTACATAATAATGTGATTGGATTATTATGTAATCACAAGTAAATATTAGGTTAATTAGAGAATAATACAAGTTAAAAGAATAGGTTCAAAATAAACACGATTTATCATGCTTCAATATCAACTATCATTTAGGGCTAGGACTATTAGAGTATATAATCTCTTTTGCATGTAGACCATTGGTTAAAAAATTATGCATGCCATGGTGTCATCATAATTTCCTTTAGTGTTTGACGATTAAAAAAAACAGTGCAAGTCCATGTACAATTGCAAATAGGGCTTAAAACACTCCAAATGCCATTTTTCATCTTTTCTTATCAACCACTGAGCTGCAACAAAATGTTTTTTTCCATCCAGAGGATGAATTATTTTTTACAAATGTCGACCACGAAGCATATATACCATCGGCAAGATAATATCCCATTCTGTAGTTATTTCCATTGATTGAGTAGTTGACCTTTGGTGCACATTATTGAGCAAGCTCTCTAAATGGAACATCCTTTCACAATTATCTTGAGAATTTTATTTCATAATTGTTGAAAATGGATATTCTTGTAATATATTTTGAGAATATTCTCATAATATATTATATTTTTTAATATTTTGAATCAATTTAAATTTTAGTTTGGCTTATAAATTTGGATTAATCTAAACTAGGACATAATTATATAACATTGTATATGCGTAGATATTGCAAATATCAAAAGACATGAGGATATGATTGGTAGTTAGAGTAAATATTTAAAATGAATAAAAAATATTAAATTATAATATTTAAATGACAGAGAGAAAAAAAAATAGATAAGCTGATGCATGAATGATATATTGTAAAAGTCAGTATGTTAAAAAAAGATTTTTGTGATGTACTTTAAAGGATAGGATAAAATAACCATTGGGAATGGTGTTAGCTGATCTCAGCAGTGAAATCAATTATCTATCATACCCATATCTAAATAGCCTTATCCAACATTTTTTTAAGCAAGCAGATATATCATTTAGATACAGAAATCGAGATACATAAGAAGAGTGTGAGATTCTCCAACAAATACCACATTACAATAACCATAGCACAAAAGCAAAATAAAGAAAAAAAAAAGGTTTTGGGACCAAAATCTTGGTCCCTACCTATACCCCTCCATGAGGGTATCGTCTTAAATGACGGTTTTTAGCTGTTTGCACACCTATGGGAACTGTGATCCCACCGTTAAAGGGGATGGATGTTGAAGTTGCACTGCATTTTGTTTTCCTGAGATATTTTATGAAAGGACCCGTTTTCCCTTCTTCAAGATCATCAGTTAGGGAAAGCGGAAACATAGTAGGAAGACCGACATCAAATGGTCGACTGCGGCTTACTGAGTTTTTGGGGTGGGGCGTGGAGACCACGTGCCAGTGATTGTGGGATGGGTTAGGTTAGATTTGGAATATCTTGAGGTGGTGAGTCTACTAGTACGGTGTGAGATAGCCATGCATGAAAGAAACAGCATGTGAGTATCACATAGCGAGATTTTCCCCGTGGTTCTGCTTTGTCTCGATAGTTCAACAGTTGGGTAGTTGTGTGATGGGGCACATGCAGGTTGTCGATCACCGGAGTACGGTAGATTTGACCAAAACCGAGCCAGTGGAAATGAGGGGTTAAAAACCCTAGAAGAGAAACTTTTGCACAGACAAAGACTGGAAAAGGAGTGGAGTGGAGGATGGGAGCCAAGACTTCATCCTCCTCTCACTCCATCCTTCTCTCCGATGGAAACACTGATGAGAAAGGGTTAGTAACTTTTCTAGAGAGAAGTGGGAGTTTCTCTTTCTAGAAAGAGCTAATCCAACCGACTAGTACCTGAATCTTTTAATTGATGCATCAAGCCATCGACATGAACAAATTCTATGGTATTGTGAAACGATAAGTGGTCTTGTCTTGACCTTGTCCTCATAATGGGCCATTATTGCCTCGCTTAGTCTTTATGATGCCATAATTATTGTACTAGTCCATACAACTGCAGCCATGAAGTCCATCCTAATGTCACACTTTCGTAAACTTATGGTGACCAAGCCCACAATCTCATCCATCTTTCTCCACCTATTCCCTTATTTGTGCTGAAACTAACTTGTCATCACAAAGGCAAGACATTGATCAGTAGGCTATCCAAATATGTTGCGGCAACGTTGTGACATCCTTAACTCCCACGTACTGAAATGCAGGAATCAAGGTGTTGGGATGATGATAACGTGGGTCACACATCCCAATGAAAAGCGCTTAAGTGTGTGCAACATACAAAAAGTGCACAACAAAAGTCGCAGCGATTAATTAGAAATTAGCCAACTAAGTACCTGAAATTTAAATATAGATTTCAAAATAAAATGGCTTTAAAAGTTATACAGTTATCCAATATAAATATAATACAAACCAATTATATAGCCAAAAAGTGGGAAACAAATCCTAATACACGAGCAAGTGATCCCAAATCACTTCTCTGACGGAGCTAAATTCTCAGGCTCTGCATCAATATCATCTGCATCAAAATCTACGATACTGCAGGGTGTCAAATACCGTCACATTGTGAATCTTAGTAAGTAATAAACCAAATAGTCTAAGAGATGAAAATACATTTATGCAACAACAAATATGCGTGCATATGATGAAATATGTATGAGACCCAAAAATTACAAATTTTCCCTAAAATGAGCATTTTTCCAATTCAAGCCAAATATCCCATTTGACCCAAAGCATACCATTAAATACCATTCGCCATTTTTCTAGAAAATGGCCCAAGCATAAATCCACAATTTTTTCAGAAAACGGTCCTCATATCCATTAAATCACAAACTGCCATTTTCTCAGAAAATGGTCTAACATATCCATTTATCCAATCACTATAGGCGGAAATCACAGTCAGGACTACCACCATCCTTGCTTACTACCATCTCTACCGTGTGCACCTTAGGAGGGAATCGTAGGCAGGACTATCACCATCTTTGCTTACCACCATCCTTACCGCTAACACTATAGGCAGGAATCACATGCGAAACTCTATCACCATCCCTACTGTGTGCACCGTAGGCGGGAGTCACAAGCGGGACTACCACCATCCCTATAGCTTGCATTATAGGCGGGAATCACATGTGAGACTACCACCATCCCTACAACATATTTTGTAGGCGGGACTCTACTACCGTCCCTGCTTACCACTATCACTATAGTTCTTTTCTCTCAAATCGTTCAATCCATTCATTTAAAAAATGCCCAAAATCATCTCTCACATGAAAACCCAGTTTTCAAATATACACATGAACATGCATGCAATTATGCGAAAACCTAGTTTTTATTTACAAACATGAACATGCGTGCAATTATGCAATGTATATGACACGACACAAATATTCAACAACCAACAAATCCCAACATAATCCAATTCTACAACAATACCATCCTCTAATCTAACCGACCCCTAAACTCCTCGAACTCAACGTTTGGTACAACCAACCAGATTACAAAAGATTTGTTAGTGCAAAATATATTTAAATCTCATAAAGGTCTTTGAAAAATTACTTACAGCACTATAATATAATTTTTAGAGGATCAAAGATGTGCTAGAAGTGGCGGCACAGCCACACAACAACGAAAATTGGACAAGGGTCGTGGGTCTTAAAAACCCAACTTTTGAACGGAGATAAATGAAGATTTGGGATGGCTAGGGAAGGACTTAGGGGTGTTGGTGAAGCTAATGGTAGTGGTGGTTGGCCGTGGGTGGCGGCGTGGGCTGGGGTTGAAGGCTAAAAACACAAATCAAAAAAATGAGATGGATGGACTTCAACGGTGGTGGATTGGAGCTAAGGAAGAGTTGTTTAGGTAGCTGGGAGGTCGGTGGTGAAGTGGTAAAGAGGTGGTGGGCAAAGGTGGTGTGATGGTGGCATAAGGTGAAGAAAACTGTAGGAGGTCGTGGGCTTCTTAGGAGTAAACGACGGCGAGTTAAGGGCCGAGATTTGTGAAGGATGTTGGCCGGTAGGAGGGGGAAGCTATGATGGTGGTGATGGCGCCGTTGGGCGGCGCAATGAGCTTATGGCCCTTTGGGCTCTAAGCGGCTAGGAGAGAGAAGGATGGGGCATGGGCGTGGTGGCCGAGGTGGTTGAGCTCGCCGAAGGGTGGGGAAGGTTGTAGGCTGGGCGGTGTCGTTGAACGGTGGTGCACGACGGCGTTGAGGGTAGTGAGATAGAGACTCACAAAAGGGAAGAGAGGGAGAGGGGGTGGCTCACGCGCAGGAGGAGAAACAAGGGAAAAAGAAAAGGAAAAAGAAAAGGAAAAAGAAATGAGAAGAAGGGAAAAAAGGAGGGAAAAAGAAAAATGAAGGGAAAGAAATGATGTCTAGCCCTTTCAACTTGGGTCACAAAACTGATCCAATGAAAATAATTTTCAAAACAGCTAGTTAAATAAATTAATTTAAACGTAGTGACTATATAAAATAAAATAATAAATTCCAACAACACAAAAATTTTAAAGCTCGAAAACTAATTTAAATCAAAAAGTAATTTAAATGCAAAATAATAATTAATATCAAGAAAGCACATCAAAAATAAATTCTACAACTTAAAAATCACAAAATAAATCCAATGAGAAACATATTAAATTTAAAACAAGAGAACCAATATTTAAATGAAGTAAAATAATCTTTCAATTAAATTACACTAAAATACAAGATATCACAAAGCGTCATAATATATGTCATCTTATACTGCTTATATGGCTTCTATTCTTGAAAATTTGAACTAGCCTAAGGTGCACCATTCATGGTCATGATTCAGTGGTGCTTGGACTTTTGCACAGATATCTCAACCAATTTATTTATAGAAGACAAGATAAAAATTGAAAAACACCTTACCAGTTTATAAAACCTGTAGAAGAACAAAAGGGAAGCCGAAAAGAACATGTATAATGGAGAGGAAAATAGTTTGATTGGTAAAATTGAGCTTTTTACTACTTAGAAAGCTGTCAATGAGTCTCATTGCTCCCAAGAGAACCAACGCAACTTACATTTCTTTACGTTTTCGCCATTATTGCTACATATAACTTATCATAACTTATCGAGTTAACTTGAGGAAATCCTTAATGAATCATATATTATTGGAACGACTATGAAATCCACTCTTCTCAATCATACCATTCCTCCCGCATTTCATTGCTCCCAAGAGAACCAGCGCAACCTACATTTCTTTACGTTTTCGCCATTATTGCTACATATAACTTATCATAACTTATCGAGTTAACTTGAGGAAATCCTTAATGAATCATATATTATTGGAACGACTATGAAATCCACTCTTCTCAATCATACCATTCCTCCCGCATTGCTCTTCTCAAACCATGCCCTTTATGACCTTCTATTATGCTTGTAATGCCCCATTGAAATACTAGAAGACCTAACATTCAATTTTGGGTGAAACTTCAAAAAAATAGCTATAGCTCAAAGACATCTCATTACCCTTCTGCCAATCTTGGTAGCAAATCTCTCATCCATCTCAATAGGTCATTATAAGCATACAATTGGAGAGAAAATTAACCAATCCAAGTTAAATATTAACGAAATTTACAATTTATAGTCTTTTTTCTTCCAAAATAAAAGCGAAACAATGGTCCGCTGAATATATATAAAGCAAAAAAAAAAAAAAAAAACATTTTTTTTGCAAAATAAAAGTAACATGCACGAACCAAAGTAGGATTTCTGTTCAATTACTTCTAGCAAGAGAATTGTTGATAAGAAAAGTTACAATAAACATTGCAAAGAAGGAAAAACATGAGACTTAAAAGAGAGAGAGACAGAGAGACCTGAAGCAAAGGATTTAGGGTGTCTTTGTGGGAATCTAATGCGTGGAATCCTCTTCAAGACGTGCTAATTCTCCACCCATTATCGCCCTCTTCAACTGTACGTTTCTCTTTCTCTGATGCAATTGCAGAATTTGTTGTGTGGTTGTTCTTCGAGGAAGCCTAGTACGACATGATGGCAAAATTTGACCTTTACACATGCATGTTTAATTTTAGGGGGCATGTTTGGAGCTCTCGTAAAACAGCTAAGCTATTTTTGGATAACATTATTTGTTGTTTGATTTGTTTGGTCTGATCAATGTGACAATAAAAATTCATGGTACAAGAAAAATAATTAGATTTCATATCTAAAAAAGCAAAAGCCATTTAATTTTTATGAAAATAATAATTCTTTTCCTATAATTTTGATTAAAAAAGAAGACTTTCGTAGAATATAGAAGTTAGAGATCTATATATGTTTTCCTCTTCCCTCATCACCTTTTTTAGGTAGTGCATGCCATAGACCCCAAAATTGTGGTATGCCCACACAAATGACCTATTCTCTCGTTCTAAGTATCACAAATCCTTAGGTCTTGATATTTGGAATGGAAGAATCTAAGTAGCATAAAGGTACTGATCAAATAAATCAATTTTTAAGTTTAATTCTAATTCTAGTTTTGGTTACTTTTAATTACATAATTTAATAGTTCAAATTGTAGCGACATATAGGGAAGTATATATATATATATATATCTAACTCTCTCTCACACACGCACAATATATTTAAATTTGCTAAAAAAATCATTTCTATAAGCATCAATCTCTAAACAATTAGAAAGCTCTTTGTACTCAACCTTTAAAATTGAACAAAATAAAAACTTGTCCTTTTCTTTTTCAAGATATTTATATCCAAACAATTCTTTTGAGATTTTATTTTGGATTAAGTGAAAAGATGAGTCAGGATGATCGTACCTATGCAATTGATGATGGCCCAGCACCAGCTAAACCCGTATCAATATGCATCATGGCCCAGAGAATAAGACCAGAAAACCTCAAAGCATGTTGCTTCTCTTTTTCTCTCTCAAGGCCCAACCCCCAATATATGGAATTCACTAGCACCTCTCTTCTTGTCTCCACTTAGTTGAGTTACCAAAGTACAATATATATATATATACTAGTAGAGGCAACGTCCTTTGGACGTTTGCCTAGTGGGGGCACAATTTAGACTCCAAAATAAATCTTCATACTGTTATAATTTTTGACAAAATAAAATTTGAACATTTGCCTAATGCTGGAGCGTAAGTTTGGTTGTTAATAAAAGAAAATTATTAAAATAAAAAATTGTATAATCTTTGACACTATGTTAATAAAATAAATATTAATAAAAAGAAATCTAAGAATTTTTGTTGGACTAAAAAACCATAAATATTAAATCTGATGTTTTCGATAAAAGAAATAAAAGCATAGTAGACCAGCAACCTCCAAAGTGATCAAAATGTACCTAAATTACCTCAAGCAAACTAATCATAATATACTTATTTGTACAAGAAATTAAGCTCCAATCAAATAATATGTCCAAAAATCTATGAATTTTAATATTTACATGATGGTACTAATGGTAAATAATTTGGTTTAAGAATTGTAGTGTGTAATATTTGTCTAAAACAATAAGATCTTCTTTGCCGTTTTCTTATATTAAAAAAATAAAAAATAAAATTATTAAAGATAAAATATTAAATAATGATATAAAAATTAACAAAAAAATGTCAATTTGTACATTACCTAAATTGAAATTTGAGGTTCTTTCAAAATTGAATTCATCTTCATTTAGATAATTAACCTATAGAAGCATTTTTTTTAATATTTATTGAATAGAATGAGAAAAGAATTGAAAGAAAGATTTTTTTTTTAATAACAAATGGTTATGAATAAACCTGATTGGTCAATATTGAAGTTGATGTATTGTTATGGATATTAATTTCAGAAAAGTTAATATTCGAAAACGATCCATTTTCTCTTATACAAATGCCTTCATTATCGTTTGAAGAAACAGAGAGAACATTTTGAAATTGTCTTTACCTTCGTATTTTATTATGTTGAAGATTTTTCAACTCAGCATATCTCTTTCTTTTTTTTCAACGGATCTCTTTTTTTTTTTTTTTTCATTTGATTGGGTACTATACCAATTTCTTCTTGGTAGATCGTTTTCACTCTTTTCTGGATTTATTCATAAAAGAAGTTAGATAAAAGAAAAAAGAAATAGTGTTAATAATGTTTTAAATATATTTTTGCATTTAATAATATTGTCTTACCAGTCGGCATAAAGTTATAAAAAATTATAAATTCTGTATCGATTTTCAAGCGTAATCTAAAAAAAAAAATTGAAAATATATCAAAGATGTGATTAGATATATACATATGGCAATATATATGCATAAGAAATATCATAAACACTTATAGTAAAAGCAAAAGAAGAAAATAATTAATTCGAAATAATTTCCCACATATCATATTAAATGGATCAAACAAGATAACAAATCTTAGAATAAAACAAATGTATGAAAAGAAATGAATATGATGAAAAAAGCAAATATTCACATAACAAGAATATAATATCATCAATTTATACTAATTATAAGTGCACTTATATGAACATAAAAAATTGAATAATATTTTTTCAAATGAGATAGAAAATAACATACCTGAAAATGGAGGACAAATAGAGGAAGAGTGTGAACATAACAAATTGATAACAACCAGATTGATGAAAAGCCAAGTAAAAACAAAAGCAACAAATCTGTAAAAAGAATTTACATAAAAAAAATATCCTAACAATAATGAGAAATGATATAAATAAATTTAGTATTTACAAAAAAAAAAAAAAAAAAACTTACAAGCAAAGAATTAATGCATTAAATGAAATTTATTATCAAAAATGTTCTTAATAAGACATATAAAAAAATAAAAACAAATAGAAAGCTGTAAAAAAAACAACAACCAAAAAAAAAAATTGAAAATGCTACTTTTTTTAATTTTTTGTTACAATGTTTGTAATAATCACCTACTGTTTACTAAACTTTTGAATTTTTTCTAAAAAATTTTGAATATAATGAGACTAAATACTGGACCTATGTATAAAAACTTAGAAACCATAACTTTGAAGTGATTAGTGAGTAAAGTAGTCTTTTGATATTTGCTTCCAAACGAACACCATCATGATTATGTTCAGGATTAACTGAAAAAATATTTTAAATTTCATTTTTTTATATTTTAAATTCTTAATACAATTTTATGTAAAATTGATATATTAAATGAAAAAATTTAAATGAACTATGTGCTAATAGCTAGCTAAGTAACGAAAAGTTTTTATAAACATTATTATTAAATTTGCAATAATTATTAATGTATAAATTAAAATAAATCAAATTAATATCATCAATTTATCCTACTTACAAGTACACTTATATGAACATAAAAAATTTGAATAATATTTTTTTAAATAAGATTGAAATGAACATACCAGGAAGTGGAGCACAAACAGAGGAACAACATGGACACATCGAATTGATACCAACCAGATTGATGAACAATCAAATAAAAGCAAAAGCAACAAATCTGTAAAAAAAAACATACATAAAAAAAATATTCTAACAATACAAAAAATGATATTAATAAAATATATAAAACAAAAAAACAAAAATAAATAAAAGGCTATAAAAAAAACCACAAAAGCAACAAATCTTAAATGAATCAAACAAGATAACAAATCTTAGAATAAAACAAATGTATTAAAACAAATTAATATAATGAGAAAAGCAATTATTCACATGACAATGATATAATATCATCAATTTATCCTAATTGCAAGTGCACTTATATGAACATACAAAAATTGAATAATATTTTTTCAAATCAGATAAAAAAGAACATACCAGGAAGTGGAGCACAAACAGGGGAACAAAGTGGACACAGCGAATTGATACCAACCAGATTGATGAAGAGCCAAACAAAAGCAAAAGCAACAAATCTAACACAAAAAAACATACATAAAAAAAAATAAAAAATTCTAATGATAAAAAAAATAAAAAAAAAAGATGATATAAATAAATTCACTATTTACACAAAAAAAAAAAAAAAGCTTACAAGCAAAGAATTAATGTATTGAATGGAATTTATTATCAAACATATTTTTAATAAAATATATAAAACAAAAAAAATAAAAACAAATAAAAGGCTATAAAAAACCACAAATAAATGGAAATGCTATTTTGTTTTATTTTTTTATTATAATGTTTGTGTTAATAAGTTAATGTTTATCAAATTTTTAAAATTTTTCACACAAATTTTGAAAATAACAAGACTAAATACTATATTTATGTATAAAAACTCAATAACCATAACTTTGAAGTGATTAGTAAGTAAAATGGTGTTTTACTATTAATTCCTAACCAATAGTTAATTATAAGAATTCATCAACTTTCTTATCAGTTTTGTTTGTTGATATAAATCTCTTGTTAATCTGCCTGGATCATTACTTTGTTACTTGATTTAAAAAAATGTTTATCATTTTTTGTTTACAGATAATTTATAAAAATGATAGCATGAATAATAATAAAAATAAAATGATAGTAAGAAAAAAAGAATATGATGCGCATATTAATCAAAGACATTAAAAATAGAGATGAATTTTTTTGTCAACATTTTTATACAAACTATCACAAATCAATTACGGGATCAACAGTCTAAGAAGCCTCTAAATTTGCATATAAATATAATAATTAACAATAATAAAAGATAATATAAATAAATTTAATATTTATAAAAAGAAAGCCTATAAGCAAATTTATGAGAAATTATCATATTAATTTTAAAAAGATTTGAACACAGTTGAACTGAATAGCAATATTATATATATTTAAATATATATACACTTATCGATATGAACGTTGTTTTTTTTTTTTTTTTTGGTGAAAAGTTTGTATTTAGCTTGTGAGTGAAGTTTTAAGATTTGGGTAGCTGATATTTGAAAGTTTTAAGATTTCCATCTTCTAGGTTTGAAATATGGAACACGCTTTAGCAGATTTCTCAAAGTAGTAATATTTTTGATGTCCTTTCTAGCAAGACAAAGACAGGGCCCGTAGTAATAAAAGAAAATTAATTTCAAATATCAGAAATCTAGCATGCAACAGCCTACTTATGGGGTCTTCAAATATTTTTGTTGTCCTAACTCTAACCCTACGCCCATTGATATAAAAGCATCCTTATGCATTCAGCACCCCTTTCGGCCGCCCCCCTTCTCTCTCTCTCTCTCTCTCTCTCTCTCTCTCTCTCTCTCTCTCTCTCTCTCTCTCACACACACACACACACACACGCACACGCACACACACACACCTTTCTTCTTCTCGTTCTTCCGTCTTCTTTCTTCTCTCATCCACGCCGTTTCTCTTCTCTCATCTACACCATCTCTATTTCCTTCTCCATTTTTTTTAAACCTCCCAAATTTTAATTTCTATGTCTCAGATATGCCGAAATTTTTTTTTCCTTTCGTTCAACATGTATATTGCAGTGCAAGTTCTTGTTTCTTTCATCTATTTGTGCTGGGATTTATTTAGTTGTTGGTTTGTGGTTCGATTTTTTTGTTTCTTACTCGTTTCGTTTGATGCTCACGTTTTTGTTTATTTATTTTTTGCGTTTAAATCTGTGTTCTTAACGTTTTTTTGGTTTATTTTCTTGCATTTATTTACAGATCTAAACAGATTCTTGCGTTTGTTGTTACATTAATGTAGAAATTTTTTTTTCTTGCGTTTCATGTATATTCTTAACATTTTTTTTCATTGCATTTCAGATCTGTAGAAGATTTTTTTTTTGCGATCTGTGTTCTTGGTTTATTTTCTTGCATATATTTAGAGATCTGAACAGATCTTCACAGTTCTTAAGATATTTGTTTGTTCTTCCGTCTTTTCTATTTTTTGTTTCTTGTACAAATTTTATTTTTTAAAATGTTGCGTTCGTTGTTACAGTCATGTAGAAATTTTTTTTTTCTTGCGTTTAATGTATATTTGATTTACGTTATTTTTTTCCTTGCATTTCAGATCTGTAGAATAGATTTTTTTTTTTTTTTGCGATCTGTGTTGCTAGGGTTTTTCAGTTTCCATTCCAAGTTAGTTTTTTTTTTTTTTTTTCTTGCGTTTGATTTCTTCCACTTGTTTTTCTTGTTCATCGCCCTTTGATATATATTACCTTTGCATTTTTCACATCTTTTAAACAAATTTCTTTTTTCTTTCCATTTGTGTTTCTATGCTTTTTCTATTTTCGGTTAAAGTTTTTTTTTTCTGTGTTTGATTTCTTTTATTTTTCTTCTTGTTATTCGGCTTTTTTTTTCACACTAACTTGTTATTCGGCATTCTTTGGTCATTTCTCTCGTGAAGTGCCAGCAAATTAGAAGACAAAAGATAATATTTGTTTGATTTTTTTTTTGTTGGGAATATTTTCTGTAAACTACATATGTGAATGTGCAAACATCGTTTTTATTCTGTTTCTAATTTTTTTTTTGTCTCTGATATGTAATTATATATATTGAAATATTTCATTCATGCAAATACCGAAAGAATAAAGAATAAGAAGCATACCTTCATTTGTCGGAGATTGACGAGTAGCACCAATCGGAAAGACACGGGAAATTTTTTTTTTTATTTGAGAAAGTGAGAATACAGAACACAAATGAAATGAAATG